>NW_028261381.1:173651512-173715464 GCF_051295495.1 Thamnophis sirtalis | reverse complement strand
AATTCTGGGAGTTGAAGGCCACACACCTTAAAATGGCCAACATTGAGGAACATTGCTGGATGTTGAATTTTGGGAGTTGAAATCCACACACCTCAACATGGCCAAGATTGTGGAATAATGCTGGCTGGGGTATTCTGGGAGTTGAAGTCCCCACACCTTAAAATGGCTGAAGTTGGGAAACATTGCTGACTGGGGAATTCTGGGAATTGAAGTCCACACATCTTAAAATGGCCAAGATTGACAAGCATAGTAAGAGGGGCAGTAACGTTTTCCCGTCTTCCTTGGAACTCTCTATGGTCCTGAATTTTCTTGCTGATTATTTATCTCCTCACTCAATTTGCCTATCTTGCAAGTATGACTTTACGGGGCTCACAAAGGTAAAAGCCCCATCACCACTACCACCCAAAAATGACATACAAAACACACACACACAAAACAATAACAAGGTTAAGAATCAATTAAAAAAAATAAGACGCGTGAGTTCAATCCTACTTTCTAACAATAGAGGCTTCACACCATTTCTAAGTTCTCAGTTCAGATAGCAAAGCTATTTTTTTTTTACCTCTTTGCTAGCAGAAGAATTTTCCTTGTCTGTTTTTGACACAAAATATGACAAACCCAAACTATAACTTCATCAAACATGCACCTATACACCGGATCCTTGACTTACGACCGCATTGAGCCCAACAGTTCTTTTTCTTTTAATTAAAAGTTTTAAAAAGTTTTACAAATATATACCTTTCCCCCCAAACCCACATGCCCCCCCTCCCCCCAACCTCCCAGAGCAAATACAGGGTATAAACAGCCGAGGTGGCGCAGTGGTTAGGGTGCAGGCCACTTCAGCTGACTGTTATCTGCAGTTCAGCGGTTCAGTGGTTCAAATCTCACCGGCTCAGGGTTGACTCAGCCTTCCATCCTTCCGAGGTGGGTGAAATGAGGACCTGGATTGTTGGGGGCGATATGCTGACTCTGTAAACCGCTTAGAGAGGGCTGAAAGCCCTATGAAGCGGTATATAAGTCTAACTGCTAACTGCTATTTAACAACCATATTCTAAAATAAACTAACAGACTTTAGCCTCATCCCTCACTTGTACTTTAACTTCCCTTTTATAAAGCTAACTTTAAACAAGTTGTATCATTCCCTTGCTCGTTCACTCATAAGCTATCTGGAGTTTCTTAGTCCCATATTTATTCTGAATACAATCAATCCATCTTCTCCATTCCAGCTTGTATTTCTCATCTGAATGGTCCTTAGGATATGCTGATATTTTAGCCATCTCCGCCCAACAGTTCTGTTGCTAAGCAAGAGAGTTGTCAAGCCAATTTTCGCCCCATTGCACGATCTTTCTTGCCATGGCTCCAGGTTGCCTCTCTCCTCGATTAGTTTCCATCCATCATTTCTTGTCTTGCCTTCTGGTGGCTTGGAAAATAAGTTGACCCCCTCTTCTTTGTGGCAGCCTATTAAATACTAGAATATTGCTATCATGTCCCCCTAATCCTTCTTTCTCTAGACTAGTTAAACCCAAATCCTGTAACTGTTCTTCCTATGTTTTAGTCTCCAGGCCTTTATCATCTTAGCTGCACTTTCCCCCCCTCGAAATCTCTACATCTTCTTTGTAACGTGGTGTCCAAAATTGGACACAGTTATTCCAGGTGTGGTCTTACTAAGGATTTGCCATTGCCTCTTCTCCAGGGGTGGCCAGCAGTGACCAGACCATCCAGGATAAATTTTATCAGAGTGCGCATGCTATAAGAGTTGAGAACTGTCTCGATGGGACATAATGAATTTGTTTTTAAAAAAGAAAAAAGGCTTTTAAACAGTATTTTAGGGCAGCTGTTGTTTTTTTTAAAGTTTGATGGCTTCCTGGTCTTCAACTGCATTAGTGGAACTGCTGATTGTTTAATTTTGCTCATAGCAATTGGTGAGGATGGCAATAATTTCGAATGGGCTTAGATGATTTTGTAAACTGCCAGGAAAAAAAAACCCCATTCTAGGCACTGTATTAAAATAAAGGAATTAATAAATAGAAACCGAAGAAACAATTTCATTGATGGTTTTCTGTGAGGCTCTCTCCCAGTGACAACCGGGATTATTTTTTTTTGGCACTCATCTTCTACTTTAAGAGGAATGACTGTATGCTTGTGTGTGTGTGTGTATGTGTGTGCATGCAGGAGAGAGAGAGAGAGAGGGAGGGAGAGGGAGAGAGAGAGAGAGAGGGAGAGAAAGAGAGAGAGAAGGCAAAAAGAAAGCTCCATCTTTTGGCACTCATCTTCTACTTAAGAGGAGTGTGTGTGTGCTTGTGTGTGAGAGAGAGAGAGAGGGAGAGAGGGAGAGAAAGAGAGAGAGAGAAGGCAAAAAGAAAGGCTCGATCTTTTGGCACATATTCTACTTTAAAAGGAATGTGTGTGTGCTTGTGTGTGTGTGTCCTTGTGTGTGTGTGTGTGAGAGAGAGAGAGAGAGAGAAGGCAAAAAGAAAAGCTCCATCTTTTGGCACTCATCTTCTATGACAGAGCCAAGGTGGCGCAGTGGTTAAATGCAGCACTGCAGGCTACTGCTAGATCAGCAGTTCAGCGGTTCAAATCTCACCGGCTCAGGGTTGACTCAGCCTTCCATCCTTCCGAGGTGGGTAAAATGAGGACCCAGATTGTTGGGGGCAATATGCTGACTCTCTGTAAACCGCTTAGAGAGGGCTGAAAGCCCTATGAAGCGGTATATAAGTCCACTGCTATTGCTATTGCTATTATTGCTTGTGTGTGTGGCTTGTGTGTGTGTGAGAGAGAGAGAGGGGGAGAGAGGGAGAGAAAGAGAGAGAGAGAAAGCAAAAAGAAAGGCTCGATCTTTTGGCACTCATCTTCTACTTTAAGAGGACTGTGTGTGTGCTTGTGTGTGCATGTGGGAGAGAGAGAGAGCGAGCACGAGAGAGAGAGAGAGAGAGAGAGAGGGAGGGAGAGAAAGAGAGAGACAGAGAGAAAGAGAGAAAATTGGAGGGGACGAGAAAGAGAAAGAGAAAGAGAGAAAATGTTGCACATGACCCACAAGAACCAATTTCGTGTATTAAGTACATTGACAATAAAGATTACACTCATAAGTGAAGTCCGACCCCCGTGATGGCGAATCTATGACAGACGTGCCACAGGTGGCATGCTCAGCCCTCTCTGTGGGCACACGAGCCATCCCCCCAGCCCAGCTCCTCCTCAAAGTCTCAACATCTTTTTTGTATTGTGGTGATATGAAGGTTACTTTTGGCATGGAGGATGTTGGTGGATTGTTTTGGAGATGCAGGTATGAAGCACGATGATGGCCTCTGTGTAATGCTCAAGGTGGTGAAGATGGTTAGGGTGAAGAAAGAAGTAGGATAACGAAATTTGGAGTATGGCAACAAATGATAAATTAACAACAGAAATCAAATTAAAAAAGGGATGACAAAAGGGCTACAACATAGATCTTGTGGATTGGGAAAGAATTTGGAACACAAATTATAAACTAACACGATCAGCAGCACTTAAAGAAAATATATACAAAATGTTTTATCGTTGGCATTTACCACCAACAAGATTGGCTAAAATGTACCCAAACATGAAGCCGACCTGCTGGGAAGTGTAAAAAAGTACAAGGGAACTTATTATCACATATGGTGGACCTGCCCGGAAACACAAAAATATTGGACAAAAATTTGGAAATGGGTGCAAGAAATTACAGGGGAACAGATAAAATACAAACCCGAAATCTTTCTACTGGGAATAATCAAAGAGAAATATACAAAGAAAATTAAGTACATATTAACACATCTGCTAACGACAGCTAGAATAGCATTTGCCCAATGCTGGAAACAAAATAATACCCCCTCGGACGAATTAGTGATAAAAAAACTTTGGATTGTGCAGAGATGGACAAATTAACATTTTGAAATTAAAAGATAAAGAAGAGTCGGAATATTATGAAATTTGGAACAATTGGTACAAATGGCTGCAAAACAAGAATAAAATTAATTAAGCCAAAAAACAATATATATAAATATATATAGAACTGTGTATAAAGGTGTGTAAATATAGAAGCCAAATATTATATACATGTGCAGGTATGATGACACAACAATGTTGATGTAATGACTGTAAGGTGTTGTAGAAGGGAAAAAATAATAAAAAAAATCTGATAAAAAAGGGACGATCAAAGCAAATAATTATAATGAAGTATGGGAGGATTTTATAAAATCAGTGTTGGTGGAACACAAAGGGAATAAACCTACTCAAGAATATATGTTGTTTTGGAGGGGATAAGGGCACAATTGGAACATATTTTATATCTTTTAGTTGTTATAGATGAAGAAATATGGGGGGAAAGGTCTCTGGGCGGTGGGGGTGCACTGTAATATTTGCTTTTTTCCTTTTTATTTCCTTTTTTTGAATTTGCTATGTTTGTATGATTTGTATTTAAACAAAAAGATGGATTAGCTGATGGTTTAGGCAAAAGCTTCCCCTTTGTAATAGAGTTGGAAGGGACCTTGGAGGTCTTCTAGCCTAACCCCCTGCTCAGGCAGAAAACCCTACACCACTTCAGACAAATGGCTATCCAACATCTTCTTAAAGACTTCCAGTTTGGGGCATTCACAATTTCTGGAGGCAAGCTGTTCCACTGGTTAATTGTCCTCACTGTCAGGAAATTTCCCCTCAGTTCTAAGTTGCTTCTCTCCTTGATTAGTTTCACCCATTGCTTCTTGTTCTACCCTCAGGTGCCTTGGAGAATAGCTTTACTCCCTCTTCTTTGTGGCAACCCCTGAGATATTGGAAGACTACTATCCTGTCTCCTCTAGTCTTCTTTCTCTTAAACCAGACATACCCAGTTCCTGCAACCGTTCTTCATATGTTTTAGTCTCCAGTCCTCTAATCATCTTTGTTGCTCTTCTCTGCAATCTTTCTAGAGTCTCCACATCTTTTCTACATTGTGGTGACCAAAATTGGATGGAGGATTCCAAGTGTGGCCTTTATTTACAGACTTGTAATTTGACTTCATCTGTTTAATGACCTTCCTTGCCATGGTTGTTAAGTGAACCACTGCAGTTGTTTAGTAACAGAGTTCTTAAGTGAATCTGGCTTCCCCATTGACTTTGCTTGTCAGAAGGTCGCAAGAGGGCATCCCATAGCAATAGCAATAGCAATAGCAGTTAGACTTATATACCGCTTCATAGGGCTTTCAGCCCTCTCTAAGCGGTTTACAGAGTCAGCATATTGCCCCCACAGTCTGGGTCCTCATTTCACCCACCTTGGAAGGATGGAAGGCTGAGTCAACCCTGAGCCGGTGAGATTTGAACCGCCGAACTGCAGATAACAGTCAGCTGAAGTGGCCTGCAGTACTGCATTTAACCACTGCGGCTCCTTATGACCCCATCCCATGACCCTGGGACACTGCGACCGTCATAAATATGAGTCGGTCGACAAGCGAATTTTGATCCCATGACCACGGGAATGCTGCAGCGGTCGTAAGTGTGAAAAACATTCATCAGTCACTTCCCCCCCAGTGCTGTTTTAACTTTGAATGGTCTCCCTTCATCCAGTGAAATGATTACAGCACTGAAAAGAAACTGATTTACAACAGGTCCTTGCGCTTGTGACCGTTGCAGCGTTCCCACGGTCACATGATCGGACTTTGGGTGCTTAGCAACTGGGGTGCATTTACAACAACGGCAGCATCCTGGGCTCACCGGTTCCCCGTTCGTGACCTTCCTATGAGCCAACAAGCAAAATCAATGCGGGGAGCCGGATTCACTCAGCGACCGCATGACCCGCTGACCTATTGCAGCGATCCGCTTAACAACGGTGGCAAGAAAAAGATACTAAAATCGGGCGTGGCTCAGCTAAGAACCCCCTTGCTTAGCAATGGACATTCTGCTCCCAATTCTGGTCGTAAATCAAGGACCGCTGACCTGTCGGTTTGAAACTGGTAATGCCGCCGATTCAGCCACAGGTGCCAGGAGCTTCTGGACCGACGCTACTGGGGGAAAGGAGAGGGGAAAAAAAAATCCACCCCAAACATCTTTATCTTTATTCAACCAGATGGATACAATTAGGCTGATCAGAGTAAATGCAGATGTGATTATCTCTTCCAATTTGCATCCAATATCCCCCAATCCCAGGGACTGGGGTAAAGATGGGAAAGTGGACGGCCAGCCAAAGATTATTGCAGAAACCCAGGGCAGAGAGTTAATTAGATCATCATTGCTGGTAAAATTGGACCACATCAGAGGGAGGAGGGGGGAGAGAAAGAGGGGGAGAGAGAAAGAGAGAGAGAGACAGAGAGACGAAGAAAGGGAGACAGACAGACAGACAGACAGAGGGAGAGGGGAAAAGGGAGAGAGAGAGAAAGGGGGGAGAGGCGGGGGAGAGAGAGAGGGAAAGACAGACAGAGAAAGAGAGAGACTGACACACACACACACACACACACACACACACAGAGACAGAGGGAGATGTGCGGGAAAGAGAGACAGAGGGAAATAGAGAGAGACAGACAGAGGGAGAGGGGAAGGATAGAGAGAAAGAGTGGGGGGAGAGAGGGAGAGAGAGAAAGAGATAGGGGGTGATAGAGAGACAGAGGGAAAGAGAGAGAGAAAGAGAGGGGGTGATAGAGAGAGAGGGAAAGAGAGAGAGAAAGAGAGGGGGAGAGAGAGACAGAGGGGAAGAGAGAGACACACAGACATACAGGCAGAGGGAGGGGAAGGGAGAGAGAGAATGAGAGAGGGGGAGAGAGAGAAAGAGATGGGGGAATATAAAGACAGAGGGAAAAAGAGAGAGAAAGAGAGGGGGAGAGATAGACAGAGGGGAAGAGAGAGAGACACAGACATACAGACAGAGGGAGGGGAAGGGAGAGAATGAGAGAGGGGGAGAGAGAGAAAGAGATGGGGGAATATAAAGACAGAGGGAAAAAGAGAGAGAAAGAGAGGGGGAGAGAGAGACAGAGGGAAAGAGAGAGAGAGACGCAGACAGACAGACAGACAGACGGAGAGGGGAAGGTAGAGAGAGAAAGAGAGGGGGAATGGTGGGGAAAGGGTGGAGAGAGGGGGAGAGAGAGACAGAGGGAGAGGGGAAGGGAGAGAGAGAGAGAGAAAGAGAGAGGGAGGGAGAGGGGGACAGAGAGAGGAGGAGAGAGGGAGAGGAGAAAGAGAGAGAGAGAGAGAGAGAGAGAGAGAGAGAGAGAGAGAGAGAGAGAGAGAGAGAGAGAGAGAGAGAGAGAGAAGGCAAAAAGAAAGGCTCGATGTGTAAAATTACCAGCCTCGAGAAAGCTGAATGGGGAACAAGGAAACCGCAGCTATGATGTCATTCTCCAAAACTACAGCACGCACACACACACACACACACACACACACACACACACACACACACACACACACGAGGGAGCTGTAATGTAATGCTGATGGCCATGTGCCAAAATGCAACTTGCAAACAGGAAGGGACATCCCAGCGTTGTGGAATCAGGATCTGTTGTTGTTACCCAAGGAGCTCCCTCAAGCTCCTAAACTTAATCTGAACTCAATTTAACTGGTTTAAAGTCCATGCCAGGTGAATTGGGGTAGGAGATTTCATTGTTCCTGTGTTAAATCAGCCACACGGTCACAGAGCAACAGAATATGGGTAAATCCTTGACTTACGGCCACCATTGAGCCACCGGAACGCGTGCTGCTGCTCCGTGAGAAAAATTTCTTCTCTTTTGCCTCATTTCATGACTTTTCTTGCCACATTTGTAAAGTGAAATCGCTGCCGTTGTTAAAATCAGTTACACGGTCGTTAAATGGTTTCTCCACGGGTTTCACTGGTCAAAATGTCACAAAGGAACGACTCCGGGACACTGCAAACGGTCATAAATATGAACCTGTTGTCAACCATCCAAATGTAAATCACATTTTCACGGGGATGCCACTACGGTTATAAGTGTGAGAAATGACCGTAAGTCTCTTTTTTTCAGTGCCGTTGTAGCTTTGAAGGGCCACTAAATGAACTGTTGAGATTTACTTGTTAACGGAAGGGACCTTGGAGGTCTTCTAGTCCAACCCTCTCCTCAAGCAGGAGACCCTATATCACTTCAGACAAGTGACTGTCCATCCTCTTCTTAAAAACCTCCAGTGATGGAAGCGCCCACAATTTCTGGAGGCAGGCAGTTCCACTGGTCAATTGTCCTCACTGTTAAGAAGTTTCTCCTACATTCCTGGTTGAATTCCAGATAGAATAGAATAGAATAGAATAGAATAGAATGAGCTGGAAGGCACCTTGGAGGTCTTCTAGTCCAGCCCCCTGCTCAAGCAAGAGAACCAATACCATTTACAGATTAACAGTTGGAAGGGACCTTGTAGGCCATCTAGTCCAACCCCCTGCCCAAGTGATGAAACTTCCAAAACTTAAGAAGGCAACTTCTGTTCCTTGAGTGGATTGTTCTAACTGTCAGAAAAATTCTCCTTATTTCCAGGTTGAATCTCTCCTGGATCAGTTTCCATCCATTATTCCTTGTCTGGCCTTCAGGGGCCTTGGAAAATAGCATGACCCCCCTCCTCTCTGTGGCATCCTCTGTTCCACTGGTTAACTGTTCTAACTCTTAGGAAGTTTCTCCTTAGTTACAGGCTGCTTCTCTCCTTGATTAGTTTCCTTCCATTGTTTCTTGCTTTGCCTTCTGGTGCTTTGGAAAATAAGTTGACCCCCTCCTCTTTGTGGCAGCCCCACAAATGCTGGAATAACTGCTATCATGTCCCCCCACCCCCACCCCCACCCCGGTCCTTATTTTCTCTAAACTAGCCATACCCAAAATCTTGCAGCCGTTCTTCATATGTTTTTCTCTCCAGGCCTTTGATCGTCTTACTTGCTCTTCTCGGAACTTTTTCCAAAGTTTCCTTCTGTTACTTCTTGTCCTGCCTTCAGGTGCTTTGGAGAATAGGTTAAACCCCCCGCCCTGTGATGATGATGATGATGATGATGATGATGATGATGATGATGATGATGTTAGCCATTCAGTCATGTCCTACTCTTGGGCCAGGTCTCTTCATGTTCTTCCAATCTTGCACTGTGTTGTGGCCCCCAACACAGCGGGAGCTGACAGCAGATTCGGAGAGTGAGGAGGTTGGGGAGGAAGATGGGCCAGTCCTGGAGTCTGGGGAAGGCTCTGATGAGGGCTCTGCGTCGGAGGCAGAGAGGGTGCCAGAGCCATATGCCAGTTATCAGCTGCCTTCGGAGTCAGACATCAGTGGGGCAGAAGAACAGCTGGAGCCTGTTCCCAGTGTGCGCATATCAGTGGTGGGTTTCAAAAATTGTTCGAACCTACTCTGTGGGTGTGGCCTCCATTGTGGGAGTGGCTTACCACCCATGTGACCGAATGGGAGTGGCTTGCCGCTCATGATATGAAGATGCCGACGACACTTGTCGGAACCACCTTAAATTACCTCACCCACAGCACTGGCATGCGTAAGAATATGATGTAAACTTGTTTTTTAAAAGGCATCTTTGGTTTGCGTTAAAACAACTTCAACACACACAATGTTCTGATTGCACCACAAACGCAGTAGTCATCCTTACCTTTCACAGAGGCGCCGAGTTTTATAAATAGGAGCATGATAGTGTAGAATAATCATATCCAAGGACCAGTGGTGGCTTTCAAAAAATATTTGGAACCTCTTCTGTAGGTGTGGCCTGCTTTCCGGGTCCACTGGTGGAGTCTCTTCTAACCGGTTCGGTAGATTTGACGAACCGGTTCTACTGAATAGGTGGAATTGGTAGGAACCCACCTCTGCCCACAAGACAGCGGAGCTGGCAGCAGAGTCGGACAGTGAGGAGGTCGGGGAGGAAGATGGGCCAGTCCTGGAGTCTGGGGAAGGCTCTGATGAGGGCTCTGTGTCAGAGGCAGAGAGGGGGCCAGAGCCATATGCCAGTTATCAGTTGCCTTTGGAGTCAGAGATCAATGAGGCAGAAGAACAGTTGGAGCCTGTTCCCAGTGTGCGCATATGCAGAGCTGCCAGAAGAACAACTTAGAAAGCAGGGTAGACTTGGGAGTAAAGTCACAGGTGGAAGGTGAGAAAGCACCTTTGAACGCTGTTATTTTTAGAACAAGCACCTTTGGGACAATCATAAAGTGTGTTGTGGCCCGCCTGCAGCCAGTGGAGCTGGTGGCAGATTTGGAGAGTGAGGAGGTTGGGGAGGAAGATGGGCCAGTCCTGGAGTTTGGGGAAGGCTCTGATGAGGGCTCTGTGTTGGAGGCAGAGAGGGGGCCAGGCCCCTCTGACAGTTATCAGTTGCCTTCAGAGTCGGACATCAGTGGAGCAGAAGAACAGCTGGAGCCTGTTCCCAGTGTGCGCTGCCAGGAGAAGGGAACAGCTAAAGAACAGGGGTCAACTCGTGAGTAAAGGCACAGGTGGACAGTGAATGGCCCCTCCCAGAGAAAATAAAAGAGGAGCGAAAGGGGAGTGGAGTTTGCAGGAGGCAATTAGTTCAATTCAATTAGGATGAAGATCTGTTCCTGACTTCTTGCCAAGTATTGTCTGCTACAGAGTGGCGTTTGGAAGATATCGGCCTGGCCGCTCTGCAAGCCTGATCAAGGTTTGTTATTGTGAAACCTCTTGAAAGACTGTTGGCCGGGACTTTGCTGGAGAGGAATTAACTTTAAACTAAATAAAAGGGGTTTTATCGGGACGAGGAGTCGGCGGCGTTGTGCTTTTGGGAAGCTTAGGTCAGAAGAACGTGGATGACTGAGAATCTCTCTATAAGCATTTGTCTGGTGCTTCAATCCTTTCTGGTTAGTCATCTCTGCCGTCCAAAGGAGCGATAGCCATAGAAATAGCGATATACATTTGCTCAGTCCATCCATTGATACGTCAATCCAATCAAATTTGTCACTCGCCACCTGCTTCGGGAGGGTGAAGTCATTTTGGGAAGGGCTGAGCCAATGGGGTTTGCTGGAAATATTCATGGTGGTGACGATTTTGTAAAAAATTACAAAAGCAGGCTTATTAAAAAGAGAAAAAAAACTAGGCAACTCCAGGGGAAACGGTGGAAACAGGCGGTGATGACTTTACAACAGGAGGAATTCGCGAAGCTCCACTGTAGGAAGCCTGCTAGCAATATCTAACTAATTAAAGCCATTAAAATTAAGCAATGCACAGCATAAAAAGCCGGGAAACAGGGCATTTTCCATTCCCTTGGTGGGTAGCCAATTTTTTCCCCTAAAATTCTCCAGAGGAAAAATACAGTCTCTGCCGAATATCCAAGGGCAGAATCCACCCTTGGCATAAAAGTCCCTTATGTATTCAGTTCTCCCCCAGAGGTGTTTTCAGCAGTGTGAATGGAAGGCTGAGAAACCAAAATGCAAGCACACTTTAAAAAATAATAATAATCTGCTGCCCCTAACACTTATAACATAGAATAATAGGGTTGAAGGGACCTCAGAGGTCTTCTAGTCCAACCCCTCCAAAAAATTTTGAAACCCACCACTGGTCCTTGGATATGATTATTCTACACTATCACGCTCCTATTTATAAAACTCAGGGCCCCTGTGAAAGGTAAGGATGACTCCTGCGTTTGTGGTGCAATCAGAACATTGCATGTGTTGAAGTTGTTTTAACGCAAACCAAGGATGCCTTTGACCGATCTCTTTTTTACACATCTCCCGTGAGGGAGCACCAGTGGTGGGATTCAGCCGGTTCGCACCTATTCGGGAGAACTGGTAGGTAACTTTCTAAGTAGTTCGGAGAACCGGTTGTTGGAAGAAATCTCCCTTTGTTTTTTTCTCCACTTTACAGGGCTAATCCTGTAAGGAAGGAAACATTCTGGTGTTGTTTCTAGCCTATACTTGATTGCCCTGCTTACAGAAACTGCCTCCCCGGTTAACCCTTATGACATTGTAACAGCTAAGGCGAAGCGCCCATTGACCTGAGTGACTTTGAGTTGGCCACACCCACCCAGTCACAAGACCACCAAGCCACACCTACCCAGCTGGTCATTAGGGCAGAGGACCGGTTGTTAAATTATTTGAATCCCACCACTGGGCAGCACCCTCAACTTTTGAAGGCAAATAGGTATATATTCAAGAGCGAGATATCAAGGGGTGGGTGGGAAACAGAACTAGGGTAGACTAGCGAAGGTAAGGGAATGAGAAACAATACTAAATTATATTTGGGTTGGCGGAGATACCATCCCAAGGAGACATAAACTGAGTTTTTCAAAACACCAACCATAATAGAAAAAGAAAGGGAGAGAGGAGGAGAGAATGAAAGGAAGACGGGGGAAAAAAGAAAGAGGTAAGGGGATTTATTATAATGATATTTCGCTGCTGACAAGGCAATTCTAGTAGGGGAACAAATGAAAACTGGTATATATAGGCAGCGATGCCTTGTTGAACAATGAAGTAATAAGATCTCTGTTTGAAGGTATGAAATGCAAGGTTAACAATGAATAGAAGTATATTCTCTGGGGGAAAACAATGCTAATGTTAACTGAATATATATGGTAGAAGGAAAATGAGACCTTTAGTTACATTAGAGGAAATATCTGAGATGGTAAACATTATTTGAAGATGTAGAGGTTAAAACAACCGTAATCAAACGACATGCTGCATGTGATGATGGTTTTTTTCTTTTTTTGTTTTTGTTTTTCCCCCCCCCTTCCTTTTTGGACCTTTTTTGTCCTTTTTGGCCTTCCCCCCTCCCCCCACCCTTTTTTTTTCTTTTCCCCTCCTCTTCTTGAACTTTTTTTTTCTTTTTTGTTTTTGTCCTTTTTGGCCCCCCCCTTCCCCCACCCTTTTTTTTTCTTTTTCTTTTTTTCCTCTCTCCCTTGTTTTACTTTGTTGCTTTTTGTTTTTTAAACCCTAGCTTATTGTGGTGCTTATTAAATATACAATAGAGAGATACGGGATGTATAAACTTAGTAGGGATGCACCTGTGATTAAATGACATATTGTATGTGAAGATGGGTTTCCCCTCCCCCCCCCTTTTTTTTTCTCTCCATCCTCTCCCTTTCCCATTGTTGTCTATGTAATAAAAAATAAAAATAATAAAAGAAAAAAGAAAAAAAGAAAGAGGTAAGGGGAGGAGGATGGAAGGGGGGGAAAGAGAAGGAGAGAGGGTAGGAAGGGGAAGAGGAAGAACAGGAGTAGGAGAAAGGACAGGGAAGAGGGAAGGGGAAGGAGAGGGGGAAGGAAGGAAGTAGAGAAGGGGAAAAGGAAAAGGAAAGGAGAGGAGGAGGTTTCCCGCCAAGGCCAATGGCACCGACATTCCATCTAGGTGATGCCTTTCGAAGTTACCTCGCACCTGACACTTGGGAGAATTATGATTGGACTGTGACTGGGATGCCGAGGGGTGGGGAATGGGTTACTGTATATACTCAAGTATAAGCCTAGTTTTTCAGCCCACTTTTTGAGCTGAAAAAAGCCGCCTCGGCTTATACTCGAGTCAGTGAAAAATTTGCCTGAAATGGAGGAGAAAAAGCGGCGGGGCCATGCCGCTGGGTGACGCTCGTGAATGGCCCAGCGCCCCTGAGTTTCCCCTCCCTCTGTGTCAGTTTGCCGCGCAGCGCGCACCGCACCATCCCCCCTCCTCACGTTCTAATGTAATGCAGGGCTGTCTTACGATTCCCCTTCCTCCCCCTCCTGCCGCTCTGCAACGATGTCCCACCTCCTCCTTGTTATGGCAAGCAGCCACATAGCGATGTCCCACCTCCTCTGGTACAGTGATCCAATGATAGGAATCACTGTGCCGTGTGTCATAGGAGGCGGGACATCATCATCACAGCGGGACATCAGCATCATGAGGTGAGTGAAGTATTTCATTGAATACACCGGTATTGTGTGATAATAATTTGTTATGCACAGCAAATTTTTACAATGGCTACTGTATATTTAATGGGCACAGGCAGGCTGTATATGTTATTCAATGGGCAATGGCATTATTGGTATCTATTTTTATTTTTGAAATTTATCGGTAGCTGCTGCATTTCCCACCCTAGGCTTATACTCGAGTCAATAACTTTTCCAGTTTTTTGTGGTAAAATTAGGTGCCTCGGCTTATATTCGGGTCGGCCTATACTCGAGTATATACGGTATTCCATATATCATTTGCTTTCGCGCCTAAATAATCAGTCTTCGCTTTGCTACGCTTCTGTTCATTTATAATTAGTAAAAGTACACTTGATTTCTATCAATGGAGTCTTGTGGTTTTCTTTCCTGATTATCCAATGAAGGAGTGGTGACAGTAGGAGAGGGAAGGGAAGAAGGAAGGGGAAGGAGAGGAGGATGGAAGGGAGAGGAAGAGAAGGAGAGAGGGTAGGTAGGGGAAGAGGAAGAGTAGGAGTAGGAGAAAGGTAAGGGAAGAAGGGAGGGGAGGGAGAGGAGAGGAGTAAGGAAGAAAATAGAGAAGGGAGGGAGGGAGAAAAGAAAGAGAAAACAAGGTGGTGTTGCAAAAAGAGGACGGGATAGTAAATGAAGCAACCCACACTATACATTATAACCTATCAAATGAAATAATAATGAAATGAGGGGTCTTTGATACTCTCTGAGCTTGGCGGTTTTCTTGTTTTGTTGTTTTCTTGCAGGCGTCTCATGCCCAACTAGATAACATCATCAGTGCTAGAAGGGAGTGAGGTTTCCTCTCTTTATATACGAGATGGCGCAGTGGTTAGGGTGCAGTACTGCAGGCCACTTTAGCTGACTGTGATCTGCAGCTCAGCGGTTCAAATCTCACCGGCTCAAGGTCGACTCAGCCTTTCATCCTTCCGAGGTGGGTGAAATGAGGACCCGGACTGTGGGGGCGATATGCTGACTCTGTAAACCGCTTAGAGAGGGCTGAAAGCCCTATGAAGCGGTATATAAGTCATAAATAGATAGATAGATAGATAGATAGATAGATAGATAGATAGATAGATAGATAAATAAATAAATAAATAAATAAATAAATAAATAAATAAATAAATAAATAAATAAATAAATAAATAAAAGTGGCTTGCCCTGCCAGCGTTCTTGGTGGTTCCTTGGTGAAGCTGTTGATTACGGTTGGATTGTCTGAATTAGTAGTCATTGATTGGCGTGTTGTTTACTTCGTGATTGTTGATCTGTTGTCAATCTTGGCATTAATCTCTGTTTATCTGGGATTCGATTGCTGGCGATGAGATGCTTTGGTCTTTTCGTTTCCGTCGGGCTTTTTGACTGTCTCTTTTGAATGGTGTGTATACTGTTTACCTCTATGCGCCTGTTGATGGCTGGTTTGTCTGAGTGCCAGGCTGTCAGAAATTCTCTCGCATTTTTGGGACCCAGCTTGGTCTAGGATGCTCACAACTGAACAGTTGCCCAGTTGAAACTTTGGCGAGTTCTGTCCATGTGTTGTGCAACTAAGGAGTTTTCATCCTGTCTATGGAGATTCTTAGTCATGGCAGTGAGACATGGGCTGATCCGTTCATTGGAGAAACGAAACAACCGTTCCACAAAGGCATAGCACAACATAGGAGAACAAGCCCATCAGGACATGAATCAGCAGTCCATCTGCATTTGAAAGACAAAGACCATCCTTTTGAAGACAGCAAAGTCCACATTTTGGACAGAGAGGACCGCTGGTTTGAAAGAGGGGCCAAAGAGGCTATCTATGTCAAAATCGATCAGCCCTCACTCAACAGAGAGGGAGGGATACGACGTCATCTATCTCCTGTTTAAAACATGGTCCTTTCAGCAGTTCCAAAAAGACTCCACATCCATTTGCACCACTCCGGTGACCCTGAGGACAGAGATAAACCTCCAGGTGGCCTCAAAAAGAATGCTAATGATGTGATGTCTGCCAGGAATATAAATCCATATCTATATCTATATCTATCTATATCTATATCTATATCTAATCTATATCTATATCTATATCTATATCTATATCTATATCTATATCTATATCTATATCTATATCTATATCTATATCTCTATCTCTATCTCTATCTCTATCTCTATCTCTATCTCTATCTCTATCTCTATCTCTATCTCTATCTCTATCTCTATCTCTATCTCTATCTCTATCTCTATCTCTATCTCTATATCTATATCTATATCTATATCTATATCTATATCTATATCTATATCTATCTATCTATCTATCTATCTATCTATCTATCTATCTATCTATCTATCATCTATCTATCTATCTGGCTTAATTAATTTTATTCTTGTTTTGCAGCCATTTGTACCAATTGTTCCAAATTTCGTAATATTCCGACTCTTAGCAATAGCAATAGCAGTTAGACTTATATACCGCTTCATAGGGCTTTCAGCCCTCTCTAAGCGGTTTACAGAGTCAGCATATCGCCCCCACAGTCTGGGTCCTCATTTCACCCACCTCGGAAGGATGGAAGGCTGAGTCAACCTTTGAGCCGGTGAGATTAGAACCGCTGAACTGTAGATAACAGTCAGCTGAAGTGGCCTTCAGTACTGCACCCTAACCACTGCGCCACCTCGGCTTTTTCAGTGTTAATTTGTCCATCTCTGCACAATCCAAAGTTTTTTTTTTTATCACTAATTCATCCGAGGGGGTATTGTTTTGTTTCCAGCATTGGGCAAATGCTATCCTAGCTGTAGTTAGCAGATGTGTTAATATGTACTTAATTTTCTTTGCATATTTCCCTTTGATTATTCCCAGTAGAAAGAATTCGGGTTTGTATTTTATCTATTCCCCTGTAATTTCTTGCACCCATTTCCAAATTTTTGTCCAATATTTTTGTGTTTCCGGGCAGATCCACCATATGTGATAATAAATTCCGTTGTACTTTTGTACACTTCCAGCAGGTCGGCTTCATGTTTGGGTACATTTTAGCCAATCGAGACCCCCCCCCCCCCGATCGGTCTGGAAAGAGAAGGCCTCAAATTAAACCTTGCAAATAGATTCTCCGTCACCGACTGATTTGCAGCTCCTGTACCTTGCTCTCCCGCTCTGAACGGTGAAGTTAATCACGAGGTGTTTTTTTCTCCCCTTTTTTCTTTTTGTGGTAACCTTCATCCAGGCAGGAACAGGGGACCCAAAAAGCAAGGAAAGAGAGAAGGAAAGAAACCCCAAAGCTGGAGGAATTTGTCACGCGGAACTTTAACCATGAGTCCAGCGGCCAAGAATTTAAACGGCCAATCACTTAGAGGTGTTGACCTCGGACACCGAACGGTAAAAATTTCATCTTGGTGGATTATTCAAAATATTCTTAAAAAGAGGATAAAGTTCACTCGTCAGTTATTCTTGTTAGGTATAATTGCAGACTGTACAGTTATAGAGACTAATCTGATTCTGAACTTAACAAGATTGTTAGTGGCGCAGTAGTGGAAGAAGGAAGAATTGCCTACTATTCAAGAATGGACGTTAAAAGTAATAAACTTAGCAGAGATGGCCAAAATATCAGCATACTTGAAGGACCATTCAGATGAGAAATACAAGTTGGAATGGAGAAGATGGATTGACTACATTCAAAATAAATATCGGACTAAGAAATTCCAGTTAGCTTCTGAATGAATGAGCAAGGAATGTTACAATTTACTTAAAGTTAGCTTAATAAACAGGGAGTTAAAGTATAAGTGAAGGCAGGATGCTAAAGTTAGTTAGCTGTTCTGTCCCCCCTTCATGGCTCTTAACAAACACAAGGACGTTGACTCCTGAGACTAGGGTGTGGCAGCATCCGTCCTTTTATCTCCAAACCTGCCTCTCACAAGCCCCAGCTGTATAATGAATCTTGTATCCCGAAAAGACTCACAGCAGACATCTGCTGAGTCACAACACTATCCCCCACCGCAGGGCCCTTTCCCCGGGCCCGATGGTCGGGATGACGTGTCCCCAGGATGACCTGCACCCATTCCCCTTGGTGCCTTTTTCATGAATCCCAAACCTCTGGAGGCATAGCCCCCTTGAATCGGAACTCCTTAGGTATCCGGTGGCCACCATGTTTCCTTCCGCCCTTCACGGCGTCGACACCCCGTCCAGGGTCATCCACCCTCCGCAAGGTCGACCCACCAGCCCTCCTACTGTCGGAGGTTGACGGCAGCTCTACCAGCTTCGGCCGAGCCTTAACACCCTGTCCAGGGTCCTCCACCTTCTGCAAGGTCGACCCACCAGCCCCCCTACCATCGGAGGTTGACGGCAGCTCTACCAGCTTCGGCCGAGCCTAAACACCCTGTCCAGGGTCCTCCACCTCCTCCAAGGCCAACTCATATGCCCCCTCGCTGTCAGAATCCGGCGGCAGCCCCACCGACTCCTGCCGAACCACCATGCAATCCCCTCCCGCAGAGCCCTTCCCCCGGTTCCGACGATCGGGGTGTGGCCCAGAAGGGTTGGTGACGGCCTCCCCAGAACATGGTCCAAGACACTGACACCCCATTGGGAACCTAGAGACAAAGTCCAGTGTTGCGGGGACTGGAGTCGAAAACGGCTGGAATCTTGGTGGAGTTCTCTTTGTAGACCTGGCCCAATGACACTGAGCACATGACTAGGGGCGTGGCAGCATCCGTCCTTTTATCTCCAAACCTGCCTCTCACAAGCCCCAGCTGCATAATGAATCTTGTATCCCGAAAAGACTCACAGCAGACATCTGCTGAGTCACAACAGTTAGCTTATGTTAGTGTATGTATGATTGTTAAATGTTTATACCCTGTATTTTGCTCTGGGAGGTTGGGGGGAGGGAGGGTTGGAGGGGGTGCAGGGTTGGGGTGGAGGGAGGGAAGGGGAAATACTTGTAAAACCTTTTAAAACTCTTTAATTTAGAATTTAGAATTTAGAATTTTATTAACATTTATAGGCCGCCCTTTTCCCTGAGGGGACTCAGGGCGGCTCACATAAAATCAGGAGGGGGAATACAAACAATGACATAGACACATATAAGTAAAATAATGAGCAACATTCATTCATCATTCGGGTGGGGACAAGTTATCTTTGTCCCCAGGCCTGACGGGCTAGCCAGGTCTTAAGGGCTATGCGGAAGGCCGGGAGCTCGTTCCAAAGGGTCGGAGCAACTACTGAAAAGGCCCTCCTCCTTGTAGTTGCCAGCCGGCACTGGCTGGCCGATGGAATTCGGAGGAGGCCCAATCTATGAGATCTAATTGGTCGCAGGGAGGTAATTTTTTAATTTAATAAAAAAAATCGTCTTGGGATGGAATGTAAAGGACACAATGTCAGGCCTGCAGCCATCTTTTCTTTTGGATATTTGGCCTGCCACACTTTCTATTATTCTGCTATGCATTTTCTATGGTGGGAAAATGGGAGGGAGGAATTGTACGGAGTTAGATGAGATGTAGCCATAACAACATTCTTTCTAGGAAGCCAAGGTCATCCTTTGTCTTTGAATCTCTGCACCTGACAGGAACTGGATGGGTGGAACTGCCAACATGGCAGCGGGAGATTGGACCGTGTGATGGACTTGTGGGTGTGGGGGCAAAATCTTGAACTTTCAACTGGGTGGGGAAAACCAGGAAGCTTTCAGATTCGGGTTTTCCCAGATGTGCCATCATGGCTCTCTTAATAAACTGGAACTTTGAGCAAGACTTTGCCTTAAATTGTTCTATGCGCAATCAGTTAAAACCCAAATAGCGCCAGCCCAGTGGCAGCAAGGGAACCAGTTCGGGAGCGTGGCATGTCTGGGTCGCTACCGGGTCTGCAGCGTATGCAAATGATTTTTTAAAAAAATAAGAGAGCAGTCGTGATATTGCAAAGCACCGTATATAAACAGAAAGCCAATCCCATTTTCTTCTAGAACTGATGATGTTACCTACTTGGGTCATGAAATGTCTGCAAGGAAACAAACAAGCTTAGAGGGCACTAAGGACCCTTCAGTCCTCCTCCTCCTCCCCCTCCCCTTCCTCCTCCTCCTCCTCTTCCTCCTCCTCCTCCCCCTCTGCGGCTTTTTCATGCTTCTGATGGGCTGCTCATGTTTGTAGCCGAATGAGAAGAAAGACACCGGACAAATCTTTCTTGGGATGAGGCTTGGCCCAGAGCAATGCCTGGGGGGGGGCTTTTAGTAGTTACAACAAAGAGAAGGTGTATACAAATTACATCAAAAGGCACATGATTAACTAAGTCCAATAATAATATTGCAGCATGGCAAAAGCTTCGTCTCTGGACAGGAGAGGAGAGATGGATGAAAGGTGGAGGGAAATGGAGGAAGAGGTGAGGGGGAGTGGGGGAAGAAGCAAGCAGCTTGCATTCCTGCATCCCTTTGAAGTACTGGCTAACTGCTACATGCCAGATGCTAAAGGCTGGTACAGCTATGCACGTTAATTAATAGGAAAGCTTTTACATATTGCTAAGAGGAATGTTTTGTTCATCCATCCCTGGGCCTGTGTTTTCAGGCAGCCATAACTGCCCTATACACAGAACTGGTAATGGATTCCAACACCCCTCCCCTTCCTCCTCCTCCTCCTCCTCCTCTTCCTCCTCCTCCCACTCCCCTTTCTCCTCCTCCTCCTCCTCCTCCTCCACTTCTTCTTCTTCCTCCTCCTCCCCCAAAATCCCTCTTCCTTCTAGCACTGCTGATGTTACCTAGTTGGGTCATGAAACATCTGCAAGAAAATAACCAAGCTGAGATAACACCAAGGACCCTATAGTTCTTCCCTCCTCCCCTGAGCCAGAGGCACTGCAACAATCATAAATATGAATCATTTGTCAAACTTCTGAATTTTGATCGTGTCACCATGAGGGCTGCTGCAACAGTCGTAAGTATGAAAAACAGTGTTAAGTCACTGAGAATTCAATGAAATTTCAAACAGTCATTTAATAAATGTGGGAGGGAGAGGGAGTCCAGCTATTCTCCAGGGCACCTGAGGGTAGAACAAGAAGCAATGGGTGGAAACTAATCAAGGAGAGAAGCAACTTAGAACTGAGGAGAAATTTCCTGACAGTTAGAACAATTAACCAGTGGAACAACTTGCCTCCAGAAGTTGTGAACGCCCCAACACTGGAAGTCTTTAAGATGTTGGATAGCCATTTGTCTGAAACGGTATAGGATTTCCTGCCTAGGCAGGAGGTTGGACTAGAAGACCTCCAAGATCCCTTCCAACTCTGCTATTGTATATGTAAATGGTTGTAAGTCAAGGACTTCCTGTATATATTGATTAGATAATGTAAAAAGTGGAGACTGGTAACATTATTAGGTTCATTTTACCACGTTGAAAAGAGTCAGAATTTAATGCTTTCCCCCCCCCCCTTCATCCTATTCTTCTTTCTTTCCCCCTTTCCCCCTTTCCTATTTTCCCACTATTTTCCATTTCAATGCCTTTTATTCTCCAATAAGTTCAATAATATGATTATTATGTAGGCAATAACATAAAAAGGAGAAAAAGAGTGTCTGGAGATTAAGGAAACGTTTCTTCTTATCTGATGAGAAAAAGACGGAGGGATTTCGGATCTCAAGATATTAAATTATAATATTATTTTTAAAGCTGCCGGCAAGGTGTAGTTATCGTGATCTACCACGCATACACGCAGGGCTCCTGATATCTAGAAAAGCTGCATCGTGAACTAATTGAAAAAAAACCCAAACACATTTAAAAGAAAAAAAAAGTCATTCATGTAAGCAGCTTTTTATTATTAGCCGTTTGTTAGCAATCTGGGACAAATAGATGGAATTAGCCGAGTTAAATAGTTCCTAGCTGTTTTATGTGTGCGAGAGAGGTGACGTTAGCTTTAATCCAAAATGAGTTTCAGATTTAAAGGGAGGATGTGCAAAATTATGGGAAAGTGAAACCTCCAACACAGAGGTGTCCAATCTTGGCCACTTTAGGACCTATGGACTTCAACTCCCAGAATTCCCCAGCACAATAGTAACATAGATGTCACAGATCCATGATAGCGAACCAATGGAACGCGGGCATGAACTCAGCTCAGCTCCATCGCGTGGGCACATGTGCCTCCTGCCGGCCAGCTGGTTTTCGGATCTCTGCTGCATATGTGGGAGACGTGCGTGCATGCGCGGAGGTGCATGGGGTCACGTATGACAGGGGGGAGCACAGGGGGAGTGCCCAGGAGCATCACTTGAACACCACCGGCGTTGACCCATTCACCGTCATTCTATTGCTAAGTGAGACAGTTGTTAAGTGAGTTTTGCCTTGTTTTACAAACTTTCTGGCCACGGTTGTTAAGTGAATCTCTGCAATTGTCAAGTTGGTCACCTGGTTGTTAAGTGAATCTGGTGTCAGGGTTCCAAACAGCATCCAAAAGTAAATCAGAGTCCAAGGCAAAGTATTGCTCAAAGTTCCAATTTATTGGCACGTCTGGGAAATTCCGAATCTGAAGGCCTCCCGGTTTCCCCCACCCAGTTGAAAGTTCAAGATCTTGCCCCCACAGCCACAAGTCCATCACATGCTCCAATCTCCCACTGCCACGCTGGCAACTTCCACCCATCCAATTCCGGTCAGGTGCAGAGAGTTTAGAGACAAAGGATGACCTTGGCTTTTTAGAAAGAATGTTGTTATGGCTACATATCATCTAACTCCGTCCCGTTTCCCACCATAGAAAATGCATAGTAGAATAAGAGAAAGTGTGGCAGGCCAAAGATCCAAAAGAAAAGATGGCTGCAGGCCATAGACTTTGATTGCCAGAAGGTCACAAAAAGGGAATCCCATGACACCCCGCCCCTCCGGGACACTGCGACCGTCATAAATACGGGTCAGTTGCCAAGCGTCTGAATTTGGATCACTTGACCATGGAGATGCTGCGACGGTCATAAGTGTGAAAAGCAGTCATAGGTCCCTTTTTTCAGTGCTGCTCTAACTTTGAACAGTCGCTAAATGAACTGTGATAAGTTGAGGACTACCTCAGGAGTTCAAAAACAAAAATGAGCCCATCCTTTGAACATCTGCGTTACCGCTGGATCGGATGATGTAAATTGTTGGAAATGTGTTAGTCAGAAGGACTGAATGGGCTCCCAGGCCTCAGCCAACCTTTTGGATGAATGTCTGCCAGAATTTAAGAGCTGGTTTCAAGGATTGGGAATCGACGTGGCTCCCTCTGCTCATTTTACAGGCATTTTCTGAACAGAGTTGATCCTTTGTTCATTTGCTAAATTCATTCACTGGCTTGCTAACATTTTCATCCTGCCTTTCTTGCTGCAAAAGGCAGCCTGCATGCACCATTCCTTCCTCCACAGTGACAAACTTGTTGACAGACTAACAGAGTGGGAAGGGACCTTGCAGGTCATCTAGTCCAACCCCCTGCCCAAGTAGGAGACCCTACATCTGCCTCAGCAATGGTATCCTCTCTTCTTCACTAACGGTTCGGTAGCGTGAGCGCACACGCTCATGCGCAGAAGGTCCGCGATGACATCTGGGTGGGTGGGCGGGGTCATGCACCGCCGCCAGTACCTGGGGAACCGGTGCGAACCAGCAGAATACCAGCTCTGATCTGCCTCTACCTAGGATCGAACTCACAACCTCCTGATTGTGAGGTAGGTTAAGCTAAAATTAACACCCCCCCCCCAAATCTCCAAGGAGCTTCTGTGACTGAGGGAGGATTAGAATCCAGGTCTCCTCGTTCCTAGTCCAGCCCCTTCCCCACTCCATCTGATTGCCTCTTGAGCTGAGAGGGGTGGGGCTGTCTTAGAGTTAGCCAATGAGCTTTGGGGATGGAGGCAGGACTAGAACTTAGATCTGACCCCTTCAAGTACAGCCTGATCCCCACTAAAGCTGATTGACTGTTGGGCTGAGTGGGCGGGACTGGACCAATTAACCAATGAGCTTCTGTGACTGGGTGGGGGAACTAGAACCTGGATCTCCCCACGCCTAATTGGTTGGTTGGTTCTTAGGGTGAGAGGGTGGGGCTGGCCCAAAGTCAGCCAATGAACTTCTGGGACTGGGAAGGGCCTAAAACCCAGATTCCCCCCACCTCTTTGTGCATCCCCTTCCTCCCTATATCTGATTGGCTGAGAGGTTGAGTGGGATGGACTGGTCCAAAGTCAGCCAGTGAGCTTCTGAGAGCCAGAACTAGGGTCTTGCCCCCTCCAAATACAGCCTAAACCTCAATGCACCTGATTGGCTGTTGGGCTGCAGGGGAGGGGGACTGGTCCAATCTATCAATGAGCTTCTGTGACTGAGAGGGAGGGACTAGAACCAGGGTCTCCCCAGTCATAGTCCAGCTCCTTTCTCCACTGCAACTGATTGGCTCTTAGGCTGAGAGGGAGGGACTGGCCCAAAGTCAGCCAATGAACTTCTGGGAGTGGGAAGAAGCTAAGACACTCCCACCCCTACTTAGTGCATCCCCTTCCTCACTATATCGAATTGGCTGAGATGTTGAGTGGGAGGGACCAGCCAATAGTTAGCTAGTGAGCTTTTGACACTGCAGGGGGATTCGTGTCTGATTGGCTCTTGGGCTGAGTGGGAGGGAGTGGCTCAAAGTCAGCCAATCAGCTTCTGGAATTGAGGATGAATTAGAACTCAGGTTTCCTCATTCTTAGTTCAGCCCCTTTCCCTTCAATTGGTCAGAGGGAGGGACTGCCGCCCCAAATCAGCCAATGAGCTTTGGTGGCTGAGTGGGAGATTCGAACTCAGGTCTCACACCTTTCTGAATGGAGTCTTAACAGCTTCTTCCCTTCGATTTCAATCTGGAAACTGTACTTCTATCACATTTCCTTTCATCTGCTTGAACGAGAGCCAGTTAAAAAAATTAAAATTAAACCAAAATAAATAAAAATAAATTATAGGTAAACAATATTTGATCATAAGTAGCTAAGTACAAATAAATAAAGAATTGTACATGGATAATGAATAAGGAGATTACGAACGCAAGATAGAAATGTATAGAAGGGAAAATACTAACTGCAAAGAAACTGATTCGGAACTGCTGTATGATATACGATGGAACTTATTGTTCCTATGTTGTTTTTAACTCATGTGTTTGTTTCTGTTGATGTGCTTATGTGTTTAAAATAAAAATTAATACAGTAAATTTTTTAAAAAATTAGATAATTTTGGCATGGCTCTTATTCCAATCCATGCCCGAAGATGTCAGAATTAGAGTTAAGAGGATGAAGGATGACTTGATCTTAGAATCTCTTATGAGGCCTTTCCCGCCCCCTATTCTCATTTTGATTTTAATCTATTTTAAAATAAAATAAAAACAGCAGGCCAAGATGATGATCTCTTCTTTTTTTTAAAAGAAAATAAAAAAATAAAATTGCACCAAACCAGATTTGCATTTAAAACTCCACATGCTCCATTGGACAGTTGGATCTGGTTTCTGAGCCCTGTACTGGATTTGGAGATGTGTCCAATCCAATCTACAACTGGGAGAGCAGATTAGGATAAGCGAAATCCCAAGGTTTTTTGTTTTTTTTAAAAATTATCATGCTGGTAGTGACGACCACAATTGTCCTCACTGTTAGGAACTTCCTCCTCAATTGCCGATTCCTCCTCTCCTTGATTTCCCTGGATTGTGTCTTGTTCTGACTTCAGGTCCTTTGGAAAATAAATTGACTCCCTCTTCTTTGTGGCTACCCCTCAAATATTGGAAGACTGCTATCATGTCCTCCCCAATCCTTCTTCTCTCAAGTTTCAAGTTTATTAGAATTTGTATGCTGCCCACTCCCATAGGGACTCTGGGCGGCTCACAACAGAAAAGAAACATTTAATTTTAAAAAATAGAGATTAAAAAATAAAAATAAAAAATCTCAGGACTGGCCATACCCCAAACCTGCAGCTGTTCTTCATATGTTTTAGTCTCCAGGCCTTTAACCATCTTGCTCTTCTTTGCACTCCCCCACCCCACCCTCAAAATCTCAACATCTTCTTTGTAACGTGGTGTCTAAAATTGGACGCAGTTATTCCAGGTGTGGTCTTACTAAGGATTTATAAAGTGATTTGCCATTGCCTCTTCCCCAGGGGTGGCCGGCAGTGACCAGACCATCCAGGATAAATTTTATCAGAGTGCGCATGCTATAAGAGTTGATAACTGTCTCGATGGGACATAATGAATTTGTTTTAAAAAGAAAAAAGGCTTTTAAACAGTATTTTAGGGCAGCTGTTTTTTTTTTTTTTAAAAAAAGCTTGATGGCTTCCTGGTCTTGAACTGCATTAGTGGGGCTGCTGATTGTTTAATTTTGCTCATAGCAATTGGGGAGGATGGCAATAATTTCGAATGGGCTTAGATGATTTTGTAAACTGCCAAAAAAAAAAAAAAACCCATTCTAGGCACAGTATTAAAATAAAGGAATTAATAAATAGAAACTGAAGAAACAATGTTCACTGATGGTTTTCTGTGAGGCTCTCTCCAAGTGACAACCAGGATTTTTTTGGGGGGGGGCACTCATCTTCTACTTTAAGAGGAGTTTGTGTGTGCTTGTGTGTGTGTGTGTGTGTGTGTGTGTGTGAGAGAGAGAGAGAGAGAGAGAGAGAGAGAGAGAGAGAGAGAGAGAGAGAGAAAGAGGGGGGAGGGAGGGAGGGGGTGAGAGGGAGAGAAAGAGAGAGAGAGAAGGCAAAAAGAAAAGCTCCATCTTTTGGCACTCATCTTCTACTTTAAGAGGAATGTGTGTGTGCTTGTGTGTGTGAGAGAGAAAGAGAGAGAGGGAGAGAAAGAGAGAGAGAAGGCAAAAAGAAAAGCTCCATCTTTTGGCACTCATCTTATACTTTAAGAGGAATGTGTGTGTGCTTGTGTGTGTGTGTGTGTGAGAGAGAGAGAGAGAGAGAGAGAGCGCACGAGAGAGAGGGAGGAGAGAAAGAGAGAGACAGAGAGAAAATTGGGGGGGTAGAGAAAGAGAGAAAATGTTGCACATGACCCACAAGAACCAATTTCGTGTATTTAAGTACATTGACAATAAAGATTATACTCATAAGTGAAGTCCGACCCCCGTGATGGCGAATCTATGACAGACGTGCCACAGGTGGCATGCTCAGCCCTCTCTGTGGCCACACAAGCCATCGCCCCAGCCCAGCTCCACCTCACATGCGTGTGCGCCTACCACCGGCCAAATGATTTTTGAGTCTCTGCCGTGCATGCATGGGGGGTAGGGTGGCCAACTAGGCCCAAAATGGGCCACGGGCAGAGATGTGTTGCTCCCGGTTTGGCCCGGTTCAGCCTGACTCGGCCGAACCGGTCATGGCAGCAACAGGAAGCTCCGCCCACCTGCCAGGACGCTTCTGCGCATGCGTGAATACCTCTGAACGCGCTCAGTTGTGCTAATGTCCGATGTACAGTGTGGATTCCAGACAGACGAGCTGTATTCGAGGATTGGTCTGGCAAAGGTTCATACAATGTTCCCGGAGAAGAACGTCCCACAAATTAGATTAGCAACTTTTTCTAATTGTTCTTTTCTGCTCGTTGCAGAAGTGTTAAGAGACCCATTGCTTGGGATCCCAAAGGGGCTTTTTCAAGAGGCAACTGGATTTTCTTCTTTGTCTTGACCTGGAGGCCTGAGAATCTCCATAGCAGTGGTGAAATTAAAATCTTTTTACTACTGGTTCTGTGCGTGTGGCTTGGTGGGGCGTGGCAGGGGAAGGATACTGCAAAATCCCCACCCCCTCCTCGCTCCTGGGGGAAGGATACTGCAAAATCCCCATCCCCTCCCCGCTCCTGGGGGAAGGATACTGCAAAATCCCCATCCCCTCCCCACTCCTGGGGGAAGGATACTGCAAAATTCCCATTCCCTCCCCACTCCTGGGGAAGGATACTGCAAAATCCCCATCCCCTCCCCACTCCTGGGGGAAGGATACTGCAAAATTCCCATTCCCTCCACACTCCTGGGGGAAGGATACTGCAAAATCCCCATCCCCTCCCCACTCCTTGGGGAAGGATACTGCAAAATTCCCATTCCCTCCCCACTCCTGGGGGAAGGATACTGCAAAATCCCCATCCCCTCCCCACTCCTGGGGGAAGGATACTGCAAAATCCCCATTCCCTCCCCACTCCTGGGGGAAGGATACTGCAAAATCTCCATTCTCTTCCCACTCTTGGGGGAAGGATACTGCAAAATCCCCATTCCCTCCCCACTCCTGGGGGAAGGATACTGCAAAATTCCCATCCACTCCCCGCTCCTGGGGGAAGGATACTGCAAAATCCCCATCCCCTCCCCACTCCTGGGGAAAGGATACTGCAAAATCCCCATCCCCTCCCCACTCCTGGGGGAAGGATACTGCAAAATCCCCATCCCCTCCCCACTCCTGGGGAAAGGATACTGCAAAATCCCCATCCCCTCCCCACTCCTGGGGAAAGGATACTGTAAAATCCCCATTCCTTCCTCACTCTTGGGGGAAGGATCCTGCAAAATCCCCATTCCTTCCTCACTCTTGGGGGAAGGATACTGCAAAATCTCCATCCCCTCCCCACTCTTGGGGGAAGGATACTGCAAAATCCCCATTCTCTTCCCACTCCTCGGGGAAGGATACTGCAAAATCCCCATCCCCTCCCCACTCCTGGGGGAAGGATACTGCAAAATCCCCATTCCCTCCCCACTCCTGGGGGAAGGATACTGCAAAATCCCCATCCCCTCCCCACTCCTGGGGGAAGGATACTGCAAAATACCCATCTCCTCCACACTCCTGGGGGAAGGATACTGCAAAATCCCCATTCCTTCCTCACTCCTGGGGGAAGGATACTGCAAAATCTCCATCCCCTCCCCATTCCGGGGCCAGCCAGTGGTGGCATTTGCCGGTTCTCCGAACTACTCAAAATTTCGGCTACCGGTTCTCCAGAACCTGTCAGAACCTGCTGGATTTCACCCCTGCTCCATAGATATTGGTTGTGATATTTTCCAACACTCATGATTTTATACAAGAAGTCTCTGGGTTAAGAACACCTCGACTTAAGAGTGACTCACAGTTAATTACAGCGAAATGTGAGTGAAGTACACAACGATGCATGTTAAATAAACAACAGTTCAAGTTCATTGAACAATACTGCTTATGCATGAATTATACAATAGGGTGTTATACAACACCTTGCATTCACATCGGACTTAGGGAGAGACCACCTTGGGAAGGGAACTTGTTTTTAAACTGGGGACTAGCTGTTATTCTACCACATCAACAGAGGGACAGTTTTAAGATCACACAATCTTGACACTTTATATACCACTTTATAAGGCCTTGGTAAGGCCACGCTTGGAATATTGTATTCAATTCTGGTCACCACAATGGAAAAAAAAGATGTGGAGACTCTAGAAAGAGTGCAGAGAAGAGCAAGAAAGAGGATTAGGGGACTGGAGAATAAAACACATGAAGAACGGTTGCAGGAACTGGGTTTGTCTAGTTTAATAGAAAGAAGGACTAAGGGAGACATGATAACAGCATGGCTTTCTAGGAGCCTGGGGAGGGTGAAAATGGCCTGTTCTCCATCTTCCGGTGGGCCCGGTAGGTCCATTTTTCACCCTCCCCAGGCTCCAGAGGCTTTCTAGGAGCTTGAGGAGGGGGAAAAACAGCCCAACACGCAAACCGGAAGTTCGGGGACGGACTCCCGGAGGGTCTGTTGGGCTGTTTTTCTCCCTCTGGGGCAGCGTTACTCAACCTTGGTGACTTTAAGTCCCGTGGACTTCAGCTTCTAGACTTCCCCAGTCAGCTGTGTTGGCTGGAGGATTCTGGGAGTTGAAGTCCACAGGATTTAAAATCGCCAAGGTTGAGAAACACCGTGACCCGACAAATGCGCGCACGACAAAAGCGCGGCGACAAAACCGCGGTGCAAAAACTGCGACGTCATCAACGCGCCGACAACAGCGCGCCGACAAAAGCGCGATTTAAGTTAAGGTAAGGTTTAGGTTTAGGTTTAGGGTTAGGTTTAGGTTTAGGGTTAGGTTTAGGCTTAGGCTTAGGCTTAGGCTTAGGCTTAGGCTTAGGCTTAGGCTTAGGCTTAGGGTTAGGGTTAGGGTTAGGGTTAGGGTTAGGGTTAGGTTTAGGGTTAGGGTTAGGGTTAGGCTTAGGCTTAGGGTTAGGGTTAGGGTTAGGGTTAGGGTTAGGGTTAGGTTTAGGGTTAGGCTTAGGCTTAGGTTTAGGGTTAGGGTTAGGGTTAGGGTTAGGGTTAGGGTTAGGTTTAGGGTTAGGCTTAGGCTTAGGTTTAGGGTTAGGGTTAGGGTTAGGGTTAGGGTTAGGGTTAGGGTTAGGGTTAGGGTAAGGGTTAGGCTTAGGCTTAGCCTTAGGGTTAGGGTTAGGGTTAGGGTTAGGGTTAGGGTTAGGGTTAGGGTTAGGTTTAGAGCGCGCTTTTGTCAGCGCGCTGTTGTCGGTGCGCTTCAGTGCTCATTCGTCGGCGCGGTTGAGAACTCGGTTTAGTCGGGCGCGCTTTTGTCGGTCGCCCTTTCGTCGGTGAACCGAGAAACACTGCTCTGGAGGCTTCAGGAGGCTTCCCTGAAGCCTCCCGCTGAAGCTGACAAGGCAACGCCTCGCGTGCCCTTAGAAATGGCTCCACGTGCCACCTGTATAGGGTTTCCTGTATAGGTGGGGGGGGGGGTGTTGGACTAGAAGACCTCCAAAGTCCCTTCCAACTCTGTTATTCAAAATCAGGATAGGGAAAAAAAATGACAGAGGGGGAAAAAAAACCCACCCACATGTAAACTTTCTCAGCCGGCATTGTAAAAGTGTCGAATTTGGGAACTCATAAGCACAAGGTACCACCTTTTCTGACCCCCCCCTCTCCCGAATTCGAGTTCCCCACCCTGCCACAGAGGCAGGGAAGGTAGCTTTTCCCCCAGCCCGCTGATTCAAGGTGGCATTTGAGAGGAATGGTTCCCTTTAGCATAGCCGACAGCTAATTTGTGTAAAGTTTAATTACAGCGAGCGTTAATTAACTGGCAGTGTGTTTCAATAGTAAAAGGGAGGCCATCTGTTCCTGGGGAAATTTTGTCTTTTGGTCTCTCTCCTCCTCTTCTTCCTCCTCCACCCTCTGCCCCCAGGTTTTGGATTTTAATAATGCCATTGCTGGAGGGGAGGTGGGGAGGGAGGGGGTGGCATTGGGTGCAGCATAGGATCCTCTGCATTGGGTGGGGGGAGATAGCAATAGCAATAGCAGTAGACTTATATACCGCTTCATAGGCCTTTCAGGCCTCTCTAAGCGGTTTACAGAGAGTCAGCATATTGCCCCCAACAATCTGGGTCCTCATTTTACCCACCTCGGAAGGATGGAAGGCTGAGTCAACCCTGAGCCGGTGAGATTTGAACCGCTGACCTGCTGATCTAGCAGTAGCCTGCAGTGCTGCATTTAACCACTGCGCCACCTTGGCTCCTGATGTTCCTTCACAGAGAGAGATCACGAATGGAGAGGAAGAGGAGGAAGAAGAAGTTGACAGACATCAACTTTTTTTCTTCCTGCTATCCTTCGTTTCCCTCTCCTCTCCCACTTCCTCTTCCTTTTCCTCTCCTCCCTTCTCCATCTCTCCCCTTGTCAGCCTCTGCTTTTCTGTTGCTTCGGCTGCCATGAAACGGGGAGGGAGGGCATGGTATTTGGGGTGGGGTTACTAATTGTACTGGAGGAAGTTTCTGGAGCTCAGCTGCCTGTCGGACTACGCATGCGGAGGAGATTCCCGCCAGGACTAACGGCACCGACATTCCATCTTCCTGATGCCTTTTGAAGTTATCTCGCACCTGACACTTAGGAGAATTATGATTGGACTGTAACTGTGATGCCAAGGGGTGGGGAATGGCTATTCTATATATCAATCGCTTTCGCGCCTAAATAATCAGACTTCGCTTCGCTATGCCTTTAATCATTTATAATTAGTAAAAGTACACTTGATTTCTATTCACGGAGTCTCGTGGTCTTCTTTCCTAATTCCCTAATGGAGAGGTCCTGACACCCCTTTTCTCTTCTCTCCATCCCATCCTTTCCCTCCCCTCCCCTCTTTCTCTTCTCTCCTTTGCCCTCCCTCCCATCCCTTCATTTCCTTTTTCTCTTTTCCTATCTTTCCCTTCCCTTTTCCTTTCCTTTCTTCTTCTCTATCCTTCCCTTCTTCCTTTGCTTTCCTTTCCTTCCAACTTTTTTTCTTCCTGCTACCCTTCCTTTCCCTCTCTTTTCCCACTTCCTCTTCCTTTTCCTCTCCTTTCCTCTCCTCCCTTCTCCATCTCTCCCCTCTTCCCTTCTCTCCATGCCATCCTTTCCCTCCCCTCCCTCTTTCTCTTCTCTCCTTTGCCCTCCCTCCCATCCCTTCATTCCTTTTTCTCTTTTCCTATCTTTCCCTTCCCTTTTCCTTTCCTTTCTTCTTCTCTATCCTTCCCTTCTTCCTTTGCTTTCCTTTCCTTCCAACTTTTTTTCTTCCTGCTACCCTTCCTTTCCCTCTCTTTTCCCACTTCCTTTTCCTCTCCTTTCCTCTCCTCCCTTCTCCATCTCTCCCCTCTTCCCTTCTCTCCATCCCATCCTTTCCCTCCCCTCCCCACTCCTCTTTCTCTTCTCTCCTTTGCCCTCCCTCCCTCCCATCCTTTCCTTTCCTTTTTCTCTTTTCCTATCTTTCCCTTCCCTTTTCCTTTCCTTTCTTCTTTCCTATCCTTCCCTTCTTACTTTCCTTTCCTTCTCTTCTTCTTTTCCTCTCCTCTCTTCTCCTCTCCTCCTTGCTGGCAGGGGAATTCTGGGGAGTTGAAATCCGCACCTCTTAAAGCTCCTGAGGTTGGGAAACACTGGCGTAGATTTCTACCCGTGTTTTCCTGAAAATAAGATTGGTCTTATTTTCTTTGGGGCTTCAAAATAAGCATTAGGGATTATTTTCAGGGGGTGTCTTATTTTCCCCCCCACGTACGGGAGGCCCACTTCGTCTGCTTGCTCACGGTGGGGCAGGAGGCCACGTGGTGTGCCAGTGTGCCCCACACGCCTGCAGCTGCTCCCTCAGGGCCCCCACAGCCAGGCCATTCACACCCCAACACCTTCCTCAGGGCCGCAGCCCTGGTACCCCTGTGCAGCAAGAGTCTGCAGTCTCAATTCTTCTGCTTGTTTCCAGCTGCAACCGAGCATGAGGCTGAGTGACGGCGTCAGTGCCACGGCCCATGAGGCAAGGCAGATGTCGGGCCATGGATGGACAGCTCCATCCCTCCTGCCTCACCTTGCAGCCATGGCACCATGTGCAGCCAGATTGAAGGGCTGGCCGACTGGCTGTACAAGTGCTTACCTAAGGCTTATTTTGGGGCGGAGCTTATGTTAGGGGCACACCAAGGGGTGGGTTCTAGCTGGCATTACTTCCGGTTTGCTCGTGTGCGCACAGGCGCAGTTCAGTGGAAATTGTTCTACGCATGCGCAGAACTCCAATAAAAGATGGCGGCGACGGCGGCAACAGGGCAACCAGTTTGAGGGTGTGGTCAACCTGGGTCGCTGATGGTTCTGCGATCCAGGCTGGCATGTCACTACTGGTTCAGCTGAACTGGGCCAAACTGGTAGGAACCCCCCTCTGGTGCATGCATAACACATGCCAGGTCCAGGGGTGGGTTTCAGGCGGTTCGCGGCGGTCCACCCGCCCGCCTGCGTTTCTTACCCGGTTTTGACGAGTTCTGCGCTTCCATGCATGCGCAGGATGCATACAGCGCCTGCGTGATCCTCCAAGAGTAGCTGGAGCATCGCACAGACGCTAGTACGCATGCGTGCACTGCGCACGTGCACGAGGACGCCGCCGGCCCCGTTCCAACCGAACCGGTTGGAACGGGGCGAGAAACCCACCCCTGGCCAGGTCTTATTTGTGGGATAGGCTAAGGTGACCAGATGTCCCAATTTCGGTGGGACAGTCACGATTTATAACAATTTGTCCCGTGTCCCAGGGCGTTTTTAAAAAGTCCTGATTGTCTGGCTTCATGTTGAAATCCCAGTGGATTTGCTTAAGAAATTCTAACTGGGGCAAGACAAAAGACATCCTGTCTAACCTCTGTTTATGTCTCAGTACTTTCATTGAAGATATTAGCAATAGCAATAGCAGTTAAGACTTATATACTGCTTCATAGGGCTTTCAGCCCTCTCTAAGCGGTTTACAGAGTCAGCATATCGCCCACACAGTCTGGGTCCTCATTTCACCCACCTCGGAAGGATGGAAGGCTGAGTCAACCCTGAGCCGGTGAGATTAGAACCGCTGAACTGCAGATAACAGTCAGTTGAAGTGGCCTGCAGTACTGCACCCTAACCACTGCGCCACCTCTGCTTTAAAACATTAAAGCAAGAAAACAGACACCCCCCTGCACCCCTTTTACCTCATTTTATAAGAAAAGATGACCCAGAACCATAGAGCAGCAGGAAATACTTGGCTAGAGAAGTTGCGAGTGTTCCTTCCTGGATTTCCCAGAGGAGAGGGGCACGGAGGTTGGAGGTCGTCTCGTGTGGAAAAAATGGTGGCAAAGTTTCTTTGAAAAATATTTCCCTGGGACTAATTTCACCATTTTAATTTGCTCAGTTCTTTGTATTAACATCTACATCATTCTGGATTGACTTGGAGTTTCTGCCTGCTGGTAAGTGAGCTGGGTTTTTTATTTTATTTTTTTAATGTATTTTAAAATAATATTTTATTTATTGTGCATAGGATTTTTTAAAAATAGTTTTATTCTGTGTGGATTCTTTTTTTAAATTGTCTTAGACTATTTAAAAAAAGATTTTATTGAAAATAAATTGAAGTGAAACCATTTTTAAAAATTCTATGCACAATACTTTGACATATATTGTGCATAGAATTATTAAAAATAGTTTTACTTAAATTTATTCTGTGTGGAATAGTTTGAAATGTTTTACTTCAATTTATTCTGTGTGGATTCTTTTTTTAAATTGTCTTAGACTATTTAAAAAAAGATTCTATCCAAAATATAAAATACCAGCTGCAGTTATTCACTTAAGAACTGCGGCAAGAAAGGTGGTATAATGGGCTTAGTGACCAAAGTTACAATGGCATTGAAAAAAGTGACTGATGACCATTTTTCACACAGTGACCATTTTCACACTTAGCGACCGTTGCAGCATCCTCATGGTCACGTGATCAAAATTTTGATGTTTGGCAACAGTTACAATTTATATTTGTAAATTGTAGTTATGTTGAAATAAAAAAAATATTACAATACTATTTTTGCGTTGTATGAAAATTTTTGTTGCTCCATATAAAATTTTTAATCAAGCCCCCCTCCCCCCCGGTCAAAGGTGTCCCTCTTTACCAATCTGAAAATCTGGTCACCTTATTTAGGCCTCATTTTCAGGGGAATATATATAAATAAATATATATATATTTCCAACTCAGAGATTCCTGCTGACTCTCAGAACCAGGGTGCCTCTTATTTTTCTTCCTTTCATCTCTAGCTCTTCCCTTCCTTCTTTTTGCAGCTGGGGGTTAAGAGAGAGGGAGAGGAAGAGAGAGGGGGAGAGAGAGGGAAGGAGGGAGGGAGAGAGGGAGGTAGGAGAGAGGGAGAGTGGGGGAGAGAGGGAAGGAGGGAGGGAGGAAAGAGGGAGAAAGAAAGAGAGTGGGAGAGAGGGGGAAGGAGGGAAGGGAGAGAGCGGGAGGAGAGAGGGAGAGAGGGGGAGAGAGGGAGGTAGGAGAGAGGGAGAAAGGAAGAGAGAGGGAGAGAGGGAAAAGGAGGGAGGGAGAGAGGGAGGTAGGAGAGAGGGAGAGTGGGGGAGAGAGGGAAGGAGGGAGGGAGGAGAGAGGGAGAAAGAAAGAGAGTGGGAGAGAGGGGGAAGGAGGAGGGGAGAGAGCGGGAGGAGAGAGGGAGAGAGGGGGAGAGAGGGAGAGAGGGAGGTAGGAGAGAGGGAGAAAGGAAGAGAGAGGGAGAGAGGGAAAAGGAGGGAGGGAGAGAGGGAGGTAGGAGAGAGGGAGAGTGGGGGAGAGAGGGAAGGAGGGAGGGAGGAGAGAAGGAGAAAGAAAGAGAGGGGGAGAGAGGGGGAAGGAGGGAGGGGGAGAGAGATGAAGAGAGGGAGCGAGTGGGAGAGAGAGGGAATTAGGGAGGGAGGAGAGAGGGAGAAAGAAAGAGAGAGGGGGACAAGAGGGGGAAGGAGGGAAGAGAGAGAGAGGAGGGTGAAGAGTGAGAGAAAGAGGGAGGGAGAGAGGGAGGGGAGAAAGAAAAAGAGAGAGGGGAAGAGAGGGAAGGAGGAAGGGAAGAGGGAGCGAGAGAGGGAGGGAGGAGAGAGAGAAAGAGAGAGAGGTTGGGAGAGGGGGAGGGACAGAGGAAGGGAGAGAGAGAGAGAGAGAGAGAGAGAGAGAGAGAGAGAGAGAGAGAGAGAGATGCTCTCCCTCTCTAGAGCTGAGTCATGAGGGTGCCGAGAGGGCTGGGCAATGCACCAAACCCTTCCCAACTATTTCCTTCCCTTCCAAGGGGCCTTTCTGGGAATCCCTTTGAGGTCCATCAGCCACTCCTCCCCTCTGATGAAGTGATAATAAGGCCTCCCGGCTCCTTGTTCCTTGAAAAGAGCCCTTGTCAGGTGGAGATTTCTTGAAAAAAGGAACAGCTCTTCAGAGCATTGATTTTTGAACTCCTGCCCGAGAACGGAGGCTAAAAGACGGCTCATTTATCGGCTTGTTCAGGCTAAAAGTGAAGAGGGAGAGGAAGGCCTTGAAAAGGTTTTCTTCCGGATGGGCCTACCCTCCTCTGTTGAGGCTCTCCTGGCAACTGTTGCCATAGGGATGGCTGAGGGCTTTCTCCCACCTCTCCCTTAGCAACCGGCCTCAGGAAAGGACCTGGTGGCAGTTCTTACTTTGCCAAGGACTGGACACAACAGAGTCACGGTGGGGGCAGAAGAGAATATTGGTAGCTCAGGGTTGAACTCTGCGGCCCTTGGTGCTCTCTGAGCTTGGCCGTTTTCTTGCAGACGTTTTATGACCCAACCAAGTAACATCGTCAGTGCTAGAAGGGGGTAGGGTTTGGGAGAGAGAGGAGGAAGGAGGAGGAGGAAGGAAAAGGAGGAGGAGGAGGAGGGAGAAAGAGGAGGAGGAGGAGGAGGAAGGGGAGGGGGAGGAGGAGAAGGAGGGGGAAGAGGAGCAGGAATAGGAGGAAGAAAAGGAGGAGGACTAGCAATAGCAATAGCAATAGCAATAGCAGTTAGACTTATATACCGCTTCATAGGGCTTTCAGCCCTCTCTAAGCGGTTTACAGAGTCAGCATATTGCCCCCAACAACAATCCGGGTCCTCATTTTACCCACCTCGGAAGGATGGAAGGCTGAGTCAACCTTGAGCCGGTGAGATTTGAACCGCCGAACTGCTGAACTGCAGTCAGCTGAAGTAGCCTGCAGTGCTGCATTTAACCACTGCACCACCTTGGCTCTTTTACTAGGAAGAGGGAGGAAGAGGAAGAGGAGGAGAAGGAGGAGAGGGTAGAAGATTGTGGGGTCTTTGGTGTTCTCTGAGCTTGGTGGTTTTCTTGCCGATGTTTCGTGACCCAAACAAGTAACATCATCATTGCTAAAAGGAAGTGGGGTTTCTAACAGCCAGCTTGCAAAACACTCAGATCAGATCAGCCCAGCATCTAACAAACAGAGAGCTAACAGGCATTCTGGCTCCCTCTAATGGCCGATTGAGGAAAACAGCAACCAATCACATTTTACAGTATGATTTAAAGAAACAGGTACAACATTGTTACATGATTTATATATTGCCAACCCAACCGTTAGAATTATATTCCTAACAATGACCCAACCAAGTGACATCATCAGTGCTAAAAGGAAGTGGGGTTTGGGGAGAGGAGGAGGAGGAGGAGGAGGAGGAGGAGGAGGAGGAGGGCGGCATCCTTAGTGGTCTCTGAGCCTGTTGGTTTTCCTACAGACGTTTCATGGCCCAACTAGGGAACATCATCAGTACTAGAAGGGAGTGGGAAATGGTCTCTGTTAGTGACTTATGCGATTGGTGTTGATGGGGATCTTCTTGGTGGTTCCTTGTTTAGACTGTTAGGCCTCTTGCATACAGTATAAACAAAGAGCAAGCCCCACCCTTGTTAGAAGAGCCGAGGTGGTGCAGTGGTTAGGGTGCAGTACTGCAGGCCACTTCAGCTGACTGCTATCTGCAGTTCAGCGGTTCAAATCTCACCAGCTCAAGGTTGACTCAGCCTTCCATCCTTCCGAGGTGGGTGAAATGAGGACCCAGACTGTGGGGGGCGATATGCTGACTCTGTAAACCGCTTAGAGAGGGCTGAAAGCCCTATGAAGCGGTATATAAGTCTAACTGCTATTGCTACTGTTTATGAACCCTTCACCACTGCACCCATTGAGTTTGGTTGTCAGAATCCAGCTGGGAAGGTCTCAAATGGCCATCACGTGACCCCAGGGGGCTGCAACCATCATAAATGCTTGCTGGCTCCCAAGTGCCCAAATCATGTGACCAGGAAAATGCAGTTACGGTCCCTTAACGGCAAGGGCTGGTCACTTCCAAAGCCATTGCAATTTCAAGCGGTCACTAAACAGAGCATTGTAAGTTGAGGATTACCAGTAGCCTTTAAGCTTGAAGAATTGTGATCATGGGGGTGCTGGGATTTAATTACATGCCCGCCTGTAATGAAATAGGATTTATGAAATTCAGGATAGCCTTGGATAATTATACTACAATAGCTAAATGTAGAGATGAAGGCTCCGTCTCATCTTTCCTCCCTTCAGTAATACAAAAATCCTCCAGTTCTGGTTTTTTTTTTTTTGCTTTCCCAGGGATTGCCCTCACCAAGAGGTGGACTGGATGACCTCCAAGTCCCCTTCAACCTCAACTAAGATGGTGGCTTCTACACTTGGTTGCGGAAGGAGATCTGAGCAGCTGCATCTCTGTTTGTCTCTCTCTCTCTCTCTCTATTCCTTAAACTTCAAAGTGGAAAGCTAATTAAAGCCTGCTTTTTGTTAAAATGTTTCAAGAGAAAATGTAGAAAGTACTTTTCTTTTTAATAACTAGAAAGATAAGGTTAAACCAGAATAAATTAATTGGCCAAATCTTCTCCAGAAATAAGAAGATTTCTCTTCCCCCCCCTCTTCTCTCAATTTTCTTTTCCTCTTCCTTCCTCTTTTTTCCCTTCCCTTCCCTTCCCGTCTTCCTTTCCTTTCCTTTCCTTTCCTTCCCTTCCTTTCCCCATCTATTTATTTTTCCTTTTCCATCCCTTCCTTTCCTTCCTTTCCATTCACTTCCTTTCCCCATCTATTTACTCCCTTCCTTTTCCCTCCCTTCCCTTCCTTTTCCTTCCCTTCTTCCTTCCTTCCCTTTTCCTTCCCTTCTTCCTTTCCTTCCCTTCCTTTCCATTCACTTCCTTTCCCCATCTATTTACTCCCTTTCTTCCTTTTCCTTCCCTTTCTTTTCCCTCCCTTTCTTTTCCCTCCCTTCTTCCTTCCTTTCCCTCCCCTCCCTTCCCTTCTTCCTTTCCTTTTCTTCCTTTCCCCATCTATTTATTTTTCCTTTCCCTCCCTTCCCTTCCTTTCCTTTCCTTCCCTTTCTTTTCCCTCCCTTCCCTTCCCTTCCCTTCCTCCTTTCTTTTCCTTCCGTTCCCTCCCTCCCCTCCCGATTCTCGTTTCCTCTTCCTCTTCCCACCAAAAGGAGTCCAATCGAATAGAACCAGGAACTCCACAGTTTTCTTTCCTTTCGTCCTGAATTGTAAATCACCTGGAGAGATTTGAGGAATGGGCTAAGAAGAGGCCCCCACCGAGGAACCGACTGCCTGAATTCTGCACCCGATGACGTCAACCACAATTTTCAGGGTGAAACGAGGGAGCCTTCTTCCTTCAACCTATTTCTATGCCAGCCTCGACCAAAACTTTTTTCTGGGACACTGCAGAACTCAATGAAAATTAAGCTGTGGGGTGTAAAAATTAAATACTGAGATAAACACCAGAACAGGTGAGACAATATGATATGATTCGCAACAGAAGGAACAGTTCATATAATTTGAAAGCTGCAAGGGAAGCTTTGTTTCACTTTCCACAATGTTTACATACCCTCATTTGGCTTCTAAACCAGCTTGTGAATTTTCTCCGAAACTATCCACTCCACCCCCCCAAAAAATCCAGTAATACATATAATCGGGTGTTTTTCTACTGTGTTTGCTTTTCTCCATAATGTATATGTATGTTATATAAATTCTTCCCTCCAAATGCTACGGTTTCTAAGGTTTCCTTTAGGTAGGCGACTTTGAATTGGAGAAATATGTGCTGACATTTGTAGAAATGGGAATAAGAGGGCAGGGCAGGGCATGGGAAGGAAGGGAAGGGAAAGGAAGGGAAAGGGGAAAGAAGAGGAGGGGAGAAGAGAGGAGAGAAGGGAAGAGAGGACAGTAGAGAAGAGAAAGATGGATGGATGGATGGATGGATGGATGGATGGATGGATCAAATGGATAGACTGTGAGAGGAGGAGAGAAGAGAGAGGAGAAAAGGAGAGGAGAATAGAAGAGAAGAGAAGGGAATGGATGGATCAAATGGATGGGAGAGGAGGAGAGGAGGAGGAGAGGGGAGAGAAGAGAAGAGGATGAATCAAATGAATGGATGGACTGTGGGAGGAGGAGAGAAGAGGAGAGAGATGGATGAATGGATCAAATGGATGGGAGAGGAGGAGAGGAGGAGGAGAGGGGAGAGAAGAGAAGAGGATGAATCAAATGAATGGATGGACTGTGAGAGGAGGGGAGAAGAGGAGAGAGGAGAAAAGAGGAGAGGAGAAGAGAAAGGAATGGATGGATCAAATGGATGTGAGAGGAGGAGAGGAGGAGGAGAGGGGAGATGGGAGGGGAGGAGAGAGAAGAGAAGAGGATGAATCAAATGAATGGATGGACTGTGAGAGGAGGGGAGAAGAGGAGAGGAGAGGAGGAGAGGAGGAGGAGAGGGGAGAGAAGAGAAGAGGATGAATCAAATGAATGGATGGACTGTGGGAGGAGGAGAGAAGAGGAGAGAGGAGAAAAGAGGAGAGGAGAAGAGAAAGGAATGGATGGATCAAATGGATGTGAGAGGAGGAGAGGAGGAGGAGAGGGGAGATGGGAGGGGAGGAGAGAGAAGAGAAGAGGATGAATCAAATGAATGGATGGACTGTGAGAGGAGGGGAGAAGAGGAGAGGAGAAGAGAGATGGATGAATGGATCAAATGGATGTGAGAGGAGGAGAGGAGGAGAAGAGGGGAGAGGGGAGGAGAGAGAAGAGAAGAGGATGAATCAAATGGATGGATGGACTGTGAGAGGAGGAGAGGAGAAGAGAAGAGAGAGAAAAGTAGAGGGTAGATCAAATGAATGGATGGACTGTGAGAGGAGGGGAGAAGAGGAGAGGAGAAGAGAGATGGATGAATGGATCAAATGAATGTGAGAGGAGGAGAGGAGGAGAAGAGGGGAGAGGGGAGGAGAGAGAAGAGAAGAGGATGAAACAAATGGATGGATGGACTGTGAGAAGAGGGGAGGAGAGGAGGGAAGCGGGCAGGAGAGAGAAGAGAAGAGCATGGATCAAATGGATGGACTGTGATAGGAGGGAAGAGGAGGAGGGGAGGGGAGGAGAGAGAAGAGAGAAAAGAAGAGGATGGATCAAATGGATGGATGGACTGTGAGGAGAGGGGACATTCCTACATTATGCTACTTGAAAAATGTTGAGTCTATGTGAACATTTTCAGAAAAGAGGAACATTTAGGCAAGAAAAACAAAATGCAAAAATATAGAATAGGTGGTACCTTGCTCAATAGTAGTAACTGAAAGAGGGATCTTGGAGTCCTAGTGGACAACCATTTAAATAGGAGCCAGCCGTGTGCAGCAGCTGCCAAAAAAGCCAACACAGTTCTAGGCTGCATAAACAGAGGGAGAGAATCAAGATCACGTGAAGTGTTAATACCACTTTATAAGGCCTTGGTAAGGCCACACTTGGAATATTTGCATTCAGTTTTGGTCGCCACGATGTAGAAAAGATGTGGAGACTCTAGAAAGAGTGCAGAGAAGAGCAAGAAAGATGATTAGGGGACTGGAGGCTAAAACATATGAAGAACGGTTGCAGGAACTGGGTCTGTCTAGTTTAATGAAAAGAAGGACTAGGGGTGACACAATAACAGTATTCTCATATCTCAGGGGTTGCCACAAAGGGGTCCACCTGTTCTCCAGAGCACCTGAAGGTAGGACAAGAAACAACAGATGGAAACTAATCAAGAAGAGAAACTGTAGAAATGTAGAACAGAGGAGAAATTTCCTGCCAGTGAGAACAATTAATCAGCGGAACAATTTGGCTTCAGAAGTTGTGGATGCTCCAACACTGGAAGTATTTAAGAAGAGATTGGACAGCCATTTGTCTGAAATGGTACAGGGTTTACTGCTTGAGCAGTTGGACTAGAAGACCTCTAAAGTCCCTTCCAACTCTGTATTCTGCTCAATTTGATCGGACAATACAACGCCCGGTTTCCTGGTTCCTGCTTTTTTACCAACATTTGAACACCATCAAGAATCAGACTGAACCCAACTAAATAAACACTTTCTCTGTAATGTCCAGATGTGCATCACAAGGGGCATTCATTATCACCAGAATTATTAAGGCTATATTTCATTTTGAGCCACCACGCTTTGGGCATAGATGTTCTAAAAATGTCCACCAGCTCCCCCCTAGTGTTCTTCTCTCTCTCCTGCCTTTGAGTTGGCTGGTGGCTTTTCCGTGGCCAGGATGATCCCAGGAGGACGGTTCTGTCTGGTGGCCAAGCTCAAAGGCGTTCCTCAATAGATGTTCTCCAGGAAACCAGCTTACTGTCATCGCTCTTGAGGTCTTCTTCTGATCTTCTTCTTGGGTTCCTGGCCTTTTCCCTGCGGGTTAATCTTCAGAATCGGGAACGACGTGGTTCTGCCAACAGGAAACGTGGTTGCAGGTGGGATATGGCTTGTTCTTGCTCAGCTCGCAGCATCCTACCGATTTCTCTTGTTGCCATAACCTCATCGCCATCAAATGGGTGACCACCATGACCTTCTGCATGCAGAGAGGACAGGTTTTATTTCTGGCTTGGGTGATGTGCCAGAGGTCGATGCATCGGCTGTGAAAGGCATGGGAACAGGAGAGCACCTTCACGCCATCGTACTGCATGTACTGGTCTAAGCAAATGGCGCATTCTTGGTACTTAGAACCGGTCAACGAGATATGGACAGGGTCCTTCTCCTGCTCCCGGAGAAGGCGGTTTCGCCTTGTTCTCTTCCTCTTGCTCCAGGGTAGATAATGCTCCGTCAGCATCATGGCAATGAAAGTGGCGGACACGGTAAGACAGATGATCCAACAGGTGTAGAACATGGCAATCTGGCAGCAAAAGCCCGCTGGCTGGAGGCGACACTGGCTGGGACTTCGGACCACCTTGAGACGGGAAGTCCTCGAAGCCATTTTCCAGGGGAAATGAAAACGTTCACGCCTGGGGAGGGCGAGAAGGGCTTTCCCCGAGCGGCGCAGATGTTTGAGGATTTTTGCCGTCTCTTCCGCGGAGAACGTGGCTGGGATGTGAAGGTGCCATTTGGCGCCCGGCTCGCTCACGATGTTCTCCAGCATTGGGGAACTCGCATTGTGCACGAGGGCGGTGCGGGAGCCCACTTGTTGGGCCTGGAGGATCTTCTTGGAGAAGGAGCAGTTGTGTTGACGGAAGAGGACTACAAAGAGGGACGAAGACGGAAGTGGCCCTTGGATGCGGTGGTAGGGGTTCAAGGGCTTCGCCTTCACCCAGAGGCCGAGGAGTCCCTCGGGAGGGAGCAGGGGTTGAAAGAAAGCCGGTAGAACCCCAACATCTAGCGAGGTGGCGTTAGGGTTGCAAGTGGCGGGGCTGAAGGCCTTGATGGAGATGGCTTGGAGAATCAAGAACAGAGCGACCAGGTGCCAAGAGCGTGAAAATGGAAATCTCATGCTGGTTGAAGGTCCTGGAGATCTTAGCAGGGGGCTTAGTCCTCCTTGAAGGTCAACCGAGGGGGGAAGAGATGCTCTTAGGCTCCAGAAGAAGAGCTGTAGCTTCTAGATGGCTGAGCTTCCATAGATTCAAGAGCTGTAGGTGAAGTTGACAAGTAGATCGGGGTCTTCTTGATCTGCTCCCCTCTCAGCAGGCCTGGCCTGCTGGTTGCTGCCAAATGATTGCTCTGCTCTTCCTCCAGGTGTCCTTCAAGATGTTTCTTCAGTTGGGCCTTTGTGACCTCATCGTGTTGTCTTCCCCTCCATTTCTCCCTGGGCTTCCCTTACCTCCCATGGCTTCTGGGAACTAGTGAGATAACCCTAATTCCTCTGGCATGGCAGCTGGAAGTGGATGACATCTTTGGGGAGAGTTAACTATATGGAGAGCTATTCTTCGGGAATCCATTAATCTTCTTCTTTCTCCTCCTCCTTCTCCTCCTCTTCCTTCCTTCCTCCTCCTCTTTCTTCTTTTTTCTCCTTCTCTTTCTCTCCTACCCCCTTTTTCTCCCATTCTCCTCCTCCTCCTCTTCCTTCTCCTCTCCCTCCCATTCTTCTCTTTCTTTCTCCTCCTACCCCACCTTCTCTTCCTCCTTCTTCGCTCTTCCTCCTCTTTTCCCCTCCTCCTCTTCCCCTTCTTCTCTTTCTGTTTCTTTCTCTTTCCTTCCCTCTTTCTCTTTCTTTCTCCTCCTCCTCTACTGCCTTCTCCTCTGAAATACTACAGGGTTTTGTAAATACTCCAACATAGGGAGCTTTTAAGAAGCGATTAGATAACCCTTCGCCTGAAATGGTATAGTATAGGGCCTAAACGGGATTGGACTAGAAGACCTCCAAGGTCCCAACTCTGTTATTCTATTCTATTCTATTCTATTCCATTCCATTCTATTCTACACTTATTCTATTCTATTCTATTCTATTCTATTCTATTCTATTCTATTCTAATTCTATTCTTCTCCTCTCTTCCTCCCCATCATTCCTTCCTTTTCTCCCCCCCCTCCTCCTCCTCTTCCACCACCACCACCACCACCACTTCCCATTCTCTTCTTCCTTCTCTTTCTCCATTTCTTCCCTTATTATTTCTTTGTTAGAATAGAATAGAATTTTATTATTTGTATGCCGCCCTTCTCCGGGAGGACTCAGGGCGGCGAACAATTCAAACGGGGGAAAAGGGGAACATAAAAACGAAATACAAATAATAAAAATAGGCAACAGTCGCACAACCATACATGTTGAGAGGGGAGGGAACTCATCACCCCCAGGCCTGCCGGCAAAACCAGGTTTTGACAGCTTTTCGGAAGGCCTGGAGAGAGGTGAGGGTCCGAATCCCTGCGTGGAGTTCATTCCAGAGGGCCGGAGCTGCCACAGAGAAGGCCCTCCCCCGGGTAGTAGCCAGATGGCATTGGCTGGTAGATGGCACCCGGAGGAGGCCAACCCTGTGAGATCTAATGGGTCTGTGGGAGGTTAGTGGTGACTGGAGCACAACTCTTGAAAAACCTCCACTGGAGAAAGTTCTTTATGGTTCTTCTCCAGGATTGTTGGAATCACAAGTCAGGCAGATTGCAGAGATGAGTGTGGGCCGCGAGTTCTTCGTCTCCACGCTCCTTGGCCCTGGCATCCAAAAACAAAAAAAACAAGGAGCCGAAGAATTTCGCAGTCCCCTTAGAAGAATTTCATTCCCATTCTTTTTTCCCCTCTCTCTCTTAAAGACCTTCCAGAGCAATTTCGGTCTCGCGTGAGGAATGCGTTTCAATTGAAAGAAAAATGCAGGAAAAATATCTGTGTCCAGAGCAATTTGGAATGCTTTGGACATCTGCATTCCTTGCCCCGGAAGGACAGAAATGTAATTTATGAGTTTGAGGTCAAAAAAGCTCCCTTTCTTCCATGACAATCAGGGGGTGTTTTCCTTGCACCAAATAAACAAGATTGCAAAATTATCTTGTAAAAAGGGTAAATACTGCAGGATGAACGTTCTCGCACGGAGTTTAGATTTTTTTTGCAGGCCTCTGCAGTTGCAAAATGATGGGGGGGGGGGGAGAGAATGTGGGGAAGCAAATATGGATTGTAAATTTTCTTTCAATCCCCGAACCTCTTCCTTCATCCTGTCCCCACTAAAATTAGAAGCCATTTTTACGACCTTTCCTTCCACAGTCTCGCCCTATAGGGAATGTTTGAGTTCATAGTTTAACGGTCTGGCACTAATCCCAGATTTTAAAAAAAAACGTCGGGTTAGGTGGGAAAAAAAATAACTAAATGCTAAATTGCATTAATGCCTACTAGATAAAACATCATGTGTTTTTGGCCAGGGTTAAAAGAAGAAAATACCAGAATGGCAGAGTTGGAAGGAATAGAATAGAATAGAGTAGAACAGAACAGAACAAAACAGAACAGAACAGAACAGAACAGCAATAGCAATAGCAATAGCAATAGCAATAGCAATAGCAATAGCAATAGCAATAGCAATAGCAATAGCAATAGCAATAGCAATAGCAATAGCAGTTAGACTTATATACCGCTTCATAGGGCTTTCAACCCTCTCTAAGCGGTTTACAGAGTCAGCATATTGCCCCCAACAACAATCCGGGTCCTCATTTTACCCACCTCGGAAGGATGGAAGGCTGAGTCAACCCTGAGCCGGTGAGATTTGAACAGCCGAACTGCAGAACCCCAGTCAGCTGAAGTAGCCTGCAGTGTGCATTTAACCACTGCGCCACCTTGGCTCTTTGAATAGAATAGAATAGAATAGTTGGTAGGGACCTTGGAGGACTTTTAGTCCAGCCAGAGGTGGGTTACTACCGGTTTGCACCAGTTTGGACAAACCAGTAGTGGTAGTTTGGCCTTGGTTGCCTGAACCGGCAGCAACTCAGGCTGGCCGCGCCCCCAAATTTGTTCCTCGGTCAGCAATGCTGTTGCCAGCATATTATTTTACTAAATTTTTCATATTCTGCACATGCGCAGAGCAATGTATAGTCAACTGTGCTGCATGTAAAGTGCGCAAAATGTGCAAAGTGTGCAAAGGGCACAGTGTGCAAAGCACACGCGAAGCGAAGCGCACATGAAGAGGACTGGCATCAACACTGGCAGAAAAACACCCCTGAATCCAACCCCCTGCTCAGGCAGGAAACCTTCTACCCAGAGATGGGTTGCTGATGACATTACCGCTAGTCTGATGCGCACATGATTCTGTGCATGCACAGTTGCCTATAAATAGGTCTGTGCATGCACAAAAGATTAAAAATGCCAAAAAAACACGCCAAGGAACCGGTTCGGGGGCATGGCAAGCCTGCCGTCCCTACCGGTTCGGTGACCCAGTCACAATTTCCACTACAACCAGAACCAGAACCAGTGCGAACCGGTAGCAACCCACCTCTGCTTCTATCACTTCAGACCAATGGTTGTCCAGTTTTCTTCTTTAAAATCTCCAGTGATGAAGCACCCACAACGTCTGGTGGCAAGCTGTTCCACTGGTTAACTGTCCTTAGTATTAAGAAGTTTCTCCTTAATTCAAGGTTGCTTCTCTCCTTGGTTAGTTTCCATCCGTTGTTTCTTGTCCTGCCTTTTTGGTGTTTTGGAGAATAAGTTGAACCTCTCTCTTCTTTGTAGCAGCTATTCTAAATGATTCACCGACAAAAGCGCGCCCGACAAAACCGCGAGTTCTAAACCACGCCAACGAATGAGCACTGAAGCACGCCGACAACAGCGCGCCGACAGAAGCGCGCTCTAACCCTAACCCTAACCCTAACCCTAACCCTAACTCTAACCCTAACTCTAACCCTAAACCTGACCATAACCCTAACCCTAACCCTAACCCTAACCCTAACCCTAACCCTAACCCTAAACCTGACCCTAACCCTAAACCTGACCCTAACCCTAACCCTAACCCTAACCCTAACCCTAACCCTAACCCTAACCCTAACCCTAACCCTAACCCTAACCCTAACCCTAACCCTAACGCTAACCCTAACCCTAACCCTAACACTAACCCTAAACCTGACCCTAACCCTAACCCTAACCCTAACCCTAACCCTAACCCTAACCCTAACCCTAACCCTAACCCTAACCCTAACCCTAACCCTAACCCTAACCCTAACCCTAACCCTAAACCTAAACCTAAACCTAAACCTAAACCTAAACCTAAACCTAAACCTAAACCTAAACCTAAACCTAAACCTAAACCTAACCCTTACCTTAACTTAAATCGCGCTTCTGTCAGCGCGCTGTTGTCGGCGCGTTGATGACGTCGCAGTTTTTGTGTCGCGGTTTTGTCGGCGCGGTTTTGTCATGCGCGCATTTGTCGAGTCACGATTCTAAATAGCTACAATTGGTTTCCCTTACTGGGCTTTTGTTGACTTTTATTGACAAGATTGATCGATGGTGTATTTGGACTGTTTCCTTATCAAAGAGATTGATTTACAGGTAGTCCTCGACCACAATTTGTTGCTAAGCGAGACAGTGATTAAATGAGTTTTGCCCCATTTGGAAAGTTGTCTTGCTGCAAATGTTAAGCCAATCACAGCGATTGTTATGATACTAGCACGCGTTGTTAAGTCACACGGTTATTAAGTGAATCTGGCTCCCCCCCCCCCCCCGTTGACTTTTGCTTGCCAGAAGGTCGCCAAAGGGGATAACATGACCCTAGGGGACACTACGACCGTCGTAAATATGAGCTAGCTGCCAAGAGTCCAGGTTTTGATCCCATGACCACAGGGATGCTGCAATGGTCATAAGTGTGAAGAATAGAATAGAATAGAATAACATAAGGACCTTGGAGGTCTTCTAGTCCAACCCCCTGCCGAGGCAGGAAAACCTATACCGTTTCAGACAAAGGGTTATCCAACATCTTCTTAAAGACTTCCAGTGTTGGGGCATTCACAACCTCTGGAGGCAACTTCTGTTCCACTGATTAATTGTTTTAACTGTCAGGAAATTTCTCCTCAGTTCTAAGTTGCTTCTCTCCTTGATTAGTTTCCACCCATTGCTTCTTGTTCTGTCCTCAAGGTGCCTTGGAGAATAGTTGGACTCCCTCTTCTTTGTGGCAACCCCTGAGATATTGGAAGACTGCTATCATGTCTCCCCTGGTCCTTCTTTCTCTTAAACTAGCCATACCCAGTTCCTGCAACCGTTCTTCATATGTTTTAGTCTCCAGTCCCCTAATCCTCTTTGTTGCTCTTCTCTGCACTCTTTCTAGAGTCTCCACATCTTTTCTACATCGTGGCGACCAAAACTGGATGCCGTATTCCAAGTGTGGCCTTACCAAGGCCTTATAAAGTGGCATTAACCCTTGACGTGATCTTCATTCTCTCCCTCTGTTTATGTAGCCTAGAACTGTGTTGGCTTTTCAACACTTACCGAAGTGTTGAGCCATGGTCAGAGAAGAGATTACAGTATATTTTACTAGTTGATAACCTGGAGTTGCCTGGGTATTTATTTATAAGGGGAAAATGTCCGGACCAAACGTAATTTCTAATGTTCGATTTCCCCCCTTACCAGAGCGAGTGCCCTTGTGGAGTACTGTGAAGCCGTTACCATGGCAACTCCACTCCGCTGTACAGTAGAAGCCACCGTTTAACACAGGGGCGGGTTTTGGCAGGCACTACTGCCAGTTAGCTTGTGTGTGCACTGCACTGCGCATGCGCAGTGCATTAAAATTGTTCTGCGCATGCACAGAACTGAAACACAAGATAGCGGGGCCTACGGGGCCACCCGGGGAACCGGTTTGAGTGTGTGGCAGGCTTAGAACCAGCAGCGACCCAGACCGCCAAAGCACTACCGGTTCGGCCAAACCGGTCCGAACCGGTAGGAACCCCACCGCCGGTTTGATACACCTTCTGCTGGGATATTTTTGTGCTATTTCCAGTTGAGCTGATGGCATGGGGATCTCCTAGTGGTCTCCTTTCCATACATTAGCAAATTTCAATCAAAATCACTCAGGGGTTGCTTGTTTGCTGGGCCCAATGCATCCCTGTTCTTGAATGATGGGTTTCCAATTCTTTCTGAATGCAGAATAAAAGGATTCACGAACATGAAGACGAAAACAGTGGAATGCCATTGCAATATTAAACTAGGAATGGGAAATCTAGAACATTCTACTCTCTTCTCAGTGCCAGAAGCTTATTGGCTGATTTCGGGCCAGACCCTCCTTCTCAGTCCAAGAGCCAATCAGGTGCAGTGAGGAAGGAGCTGAATTAGGAGGGGGAACGCCTAGGTTTCTAGCCTCCACCCCCATCTTCAGCCTCTGAACCTCATTGGCTGACTTTGGGTCTGTCCCTCCCTCTGCGTCCGACCTACCTCAACGGGTTGTTGTGAGATTTACAAAGCTGCTTAAAGGACCTGAACAAAAGGCGAGAAATAGATTTAACTTTTCATAACTATGGGTAGTCCTCAACTTACGACCCCAACTGAGCCTAGAATTCACATTTATTAAGTGAATTCTGCCCCATTTTACGACTTTTACTGCCACCGTTGGCTGAACCACTGCAGTTGTTAATTTACTAACAGGGCTGTTAAGTGAATCTGGATTCCCTGTTGACTTTGTCAGAAGGTCGCAAAAGGGGATCACATGACCTGGGGACGCCACAACCAGGGGTGAAATCCAGCCGGTTCTGACAGGTTCCGGAGAACCGCTAGCGGAAATTTTGAGTAGTTCGGGGAACCAGCAAATGCCACCTCTGGCAAGCCCCAGAGCGCCGTGGGAATGGAGATTTTGCAGTATCCTTCCCTTGCCACACCCACTAAGCCACGCCCACACAACCGGTAGTAAAAATGAATTTCACCACTCACTTGCCACATCCGTCATAAATAGGAGTCAGTTGCCAAGCGTCTGAATTTTGATCACGTAACCCTGGGGACGCTGCATCCAGAGGGGGGATTCAGGTGGTTCGGACCGTTTCACATGAACCGCTAGTTCTGGCGATCACCCGCCCACCCGCCCCTGCGCTAGTCTGTCCTATATTCCCTTTGTTGGAAGCCCAGCTGATGGCGGAGTGGATTCAGCTATTTTACTCCCCGAGACTGCAGTAGAAGGTAAGTTTTAGAGCTGTTTTGAATCGAACTGCGTGTGTGCAGAGCGAACCAGTTATTACACCAGTTCAGTGGTGGGTTCCGGGAGGCATGCCCCGGTATGGGCGTACCTGTGGTAGCTGGGAACAGCGGCCACCGTACCGGAACGGTGACTCATATGGCCCGCCCACGTTCCTTACCACTTTTTGAGGAAAATAGGCCAATTATGCGCACAAGCACAGCGTACGGCACCTGTGCGACCTCCACCGAGCAGCTGAGTGTCGTAGGGTGGTGCCCGCTGAGGGCGCCCAGCCCCGTCACAATGTACCAGTTGCAACGGGATCCGGAACCCACTTCTGCACCAGTTGAATCCCACCACTGGCTGCAATGGCCGTCAATGTGAAAAATGGTCATGTCAGTTTTTTTCAGGGCTGTTGTAACTTCAGTCATTAAATGAACTATTGTAAGTCGAGGACTGCGAGTAGTTTTCGAGCTGCAAAGTGACTGGATTCCAATGTTTTTCAGTCCAAGAGTATCTCCTGAGCAACTTTACCCGAACTCTAAATTCACACTCACCTAGGAGGGCATCGGAGCTACGGGAAGGGCTGCCAATGCGAATTACGTAACCGCAGGGAGAAAAAAAATGGATTCACATGCCAAAGCCCCCTCAACAGACTTCAGACCACCGGCAACAGTTGAGTTTCACCCCTAAAGTAAGTCATGGATTTGCCGAGCAGTGCAGAAAAAGAGACATAATTCATGTCACTTACAGGAATTTATCTCTTTGGCATCGTTGTGTGATTACTCAGATGGCATAAAACCAAGCAAATGATGTAAATTAATCCTGCACATTCAAATTTGAGGAAGGTTGGTCTCCAATTGCTACCTTTCTACAATTAGTTCAGACTCTGTTCTGTTCCTATTCTACTCTACACTAGTTTAATTTCATTCTGTTCTGTTCTGTTCTGTTCTGTTCTGTTCTATTCTATTCTATTCTATTCTATTCTATTCTATTCTATTCTATTCTATTCTTCTCTACTTTATTCTCCTCTCCTCTTGTTTACTTATTCTGTTCGGTTGTAATCTATTTTGTTCTACCTACTTACTCTTCTCTTCTCCTCTCCTCCTTTACTTATTCTGTTCTGTTGTACTCTACTTTGTACTATCTAGTTACTCTCTTCTCTTTGTAATCTACTTTGTTCTACCTACTTACTCTTCTCTTCTCCTCCCCTCCTTTACTTATTCTGTTCTGTTGTACTCTACTTTGTACTATCTAGTTACTCTCTTCTCTTTGTAATCTACTTTGTTCTACCTACTTACTCTTCTCTTCTCCTCCCCTCCTTTACTTATTCTGTTCTGTTGTACTCTACTTTGTACTATCTAGTTACTCTCTTCTCTTTGTAATCTACTTTGTTCTACCTACTTACTCTTCTCTTCTCCTCCCCTCCTTTACTTATTCTGTTCTGTTGTACTCTACTTTGTTCTACCTACTTACTCTTCTCTTCTCCTCTCCTCCTTTACTTATTCTGTTCTGTTGTACTCTACTTTGTTCTACCTACTTACTCTTCTCTTCTCCTCTCCTCCTTTACTTATTCTGTTCTGTTGTACTCTACTTTGTTCTATCTAGTTACTCTCTTCTCTTCTCCTTTACTTATTCTCTTCTGTCATACTCTGCTTTGTTCTACCCTCTTCTCTTCCCTTCCCTTCCCTTCTATTCAACTCTCCTATTATTTCTTCTCCTTATTTCTATTCTGTTCTTTTCTATTTCTATTCTACTTCAGCCCAGAATTTCCATTACTGAACTGAGCAAAGTGATTGTTAAGCGAGTTGCACCCATTTTATCACAACAGCCCTAGTCCGTCTCTTCCTTAAACTAGACCACATATCATCAAGCTGCCAAGGTTGAAAAACACTCCTGTAACCATACAATAAATGTACAGTTACTACTTATAGTTGTGCTTCTTGCCTGGACTTCCTCAAAGGGCTAACACCGGTAGAGAAGATGTTGATGAAGAAACGAACATGAGGGATTAGTTGGGTTTTTTAAATCCTATCTAGTCCTCAACTTACAACAGTTCATTCAATGACTGTTCAAAGCTACAATGACACTGAAAAAAGTGATTAATGACCATTTTTCACACTTACGACTATTGCAGCATCCCCACAGTCATGTGATCAAAATCCAGATCCTTAGCAACTGACTCATATTTATGACGGTTGCAGTGTCCAAGGGGGGTCACGTGATCCCCTTTTGTGACCTTCTGACAAGCAAAAGCAATGGAGAAGCCAGATTCACTTAATAACTGTGTTACTAGCTTAGCAACTGGAGTGATTCGCTTAAGGACTGTGTCAAGAAAGGTCATAAAATGGGGCAAAACCCACTTAAAAATGAGTCACTTAACAACAGAAAGGTTGGACTGAATTGTGGTCGTAAGTCGAGGATTACCGTTTACTAGTTTCTGAATTTCCTTCCCTATTTCAAGAGGTGCTAACCACCCATTCAGTTTATTCTTTCTGAAACACCCTCTGTCTATGGGTGATGTGACATGATAGCAATGATGATAATGACGATGATGTTTTTTAAAAAAAGCCAAGATACAGCCCAATGGATCTCCTGACCGCATCTTCACCTCGCTCTCTTCTGACCATTGAACCCTCAAATTCTTAAAAGACAACATGCACAATGACAACAATTGGGAAGAATTGTGTTCTTTCTCTGTCCCCGTCCCTCCCATTGGATCCGGAGGTCCATCTCAGTTTCTTCTCCACTGCATCTCTGCCGCCTCCCTAGATTGCGCTGTTAACCTTCTGCTTGCAGATTGGGCACGTCTTGCCAGCCATGGGTTGGATGAGTAACCAGGTGTTGATACAGGTGGCGTGAAAGACGTGGGCACAGGGAAGAACCTTCACCCGGTCACCTGCTTCATAATCTGCCATGCAGATTACACAGGTGTCATACCTGTCACCATGCTTGAAGGTCTTCACTTGGATGCCTTGGTAGGGCCGGCCCCATTTCACCCAACTGACCAGCAGCAAGAAGCTAGTCCCCATGCTGAGGCTGAACAGCAGCCCAAATTCCTGGAGGACTTTGAGGAACAGTTGTTGAGTACAGTAACCCGGCCAGATCGGCAGGTCATACACAGCTAATTCCCAAAGAGCCACATATGTTTCATCCGAGCAGGAATTGTAATAACTCTGGGGTACCACCACCATAATTTGGGCATCCTTTGCAGAATGAACTTGCCTTCTCAAAAGTTTAGAAGCTGTCCGTCCAATAAACAACGACGGGATAATGATCGGCAGTCTTCTCTCTTCCATGCTGACCACCATGTTCACCAAGAAATCAGAACACAAGTTGTAGATGATAGCTGCGCGGTATCCAGCTTCCTGGGCGTGGAAAACTTTAAGGTTGAAGGAACAGTCATAGCGGCGGATGAGGGCGACGAAACCAGAAGGAGTCCGGTTGGAAACTGGGGCTGCTTTGATGGGATGGCAAGCATTGGCAGGCACCGTTTCAAGCAGGTAACCTTTGAGACCAGTGACGGGCATGGGCGGACCAAAACAGGCTGGGGCAGCATTAAAATCCATACAGGTGTCATTCTGCTTGTACACCAGATGAACAAATGGCTTGGCCAAGGCAGTCTCGAGAAACAAGGAGAAGGTCACTAGCAGAAGAAGACGTTCCACCAAGCCCCCCATGGTGGAGGTGGCCTTCTCCAGACACAATGGATGGAAGATGGAGACAGACGGGTGGAGTATCTAGGTCTCAACCTCTTGGCATTTTGGGGAGCTGGCGAGGGAGCCGTCGAGGCCACGTCAAACCCAGCGATGGTCTTCAGGAGCAGAGCTGCAAAAGGTCTCCTTCCTTGGAACTCGCCTCTTGAAATTATGAAACTCAGCTTGTTCTCTCAACCACACTGACACCACAGTTTTCACCACAGGGCATGTGGCTCTCACCCACCCCAGGTGTAGTAGTTTGAAACAGCCCACTCCCTTATGACATCACTCACCCATTACTTGGGCTACTATCACTGAGTGGCAAGGCGAGAACAAGGACTGATGTGTACTAAAACATAACAGGTAAAAAGTAAAGATAAGGGTTTCCCATTTTGTGTGGTTCTTAAAAATCAGAATTAGAATAACAGAGTTGGAAGGTACCTTTTAGGTCATCTAGTCCAGTGTTTTTCAACCTTGGGGACTTTAAGTCCTGTGGACTTCAACTCCCAGAATTCCCCAGCCAGCTATGCTGGCTGGGGGATTCTGGGAGTTGAAGTCCATAGGACTTAAAGTCCCCAAGGTTGAAAAACACTGATCTAGTCCAACCCCCCCAAACAGGAGACCCTACACCATTTCTGACAGATGGCAGTCTAGTCTCTTCTTGAAAGCTTCCAGTGATGAAGCTCCCGCAACTTCTGAAGGCAACTTCTGTTCCATGGGTTGATTGTTCTCACTGTCAGGAAATTTCTCCTTATTTCCAGGTTGAATCTCTCCTGGATCAGTTTCCATCCATTATTCCTTGTTTGGCCTTCAGGTGCTTTGGAGAATAGGTTGACCCTCCCCTTCTCTGTGGCAGCCCCTCAAACATCGGAAAACTGTTATCATGTCTCCCCTGGTCCTTCTGTTCACTAGATTAGCCATGCCCAGTTCCTGCAGCTGTTTTAGCGAGTCGTCGAAGCCACCGGTCAAAATCGATCAGCCCCCTCTCAACAGAGGAGGAGGGATACCACATCATCTATCTCCAGTTTACAACACGGTCCTTTCAGGAGTTCCAAGAAGGCTCCACACCCATTTGCACCACTCAGGTGACTCTGAGGACACAGACAAACCTCCAAGTGGCCTCAATGACTCTCTAAAGGATGGAAAACTGCTATCATGTCTCCCCTGGTCCTTCTGTTCACTAGATTAGCCATGCCCAGTTCCTGCAGCTGTTTTAGTGAGTCGTCGAAGCCACCGGTCAAAATCGATCAGCCCCCTCTCAACAGAGGAGGAGGGATACCACATCATCTATCTCCAGTCTACAACACGTTCCTTTCAGCAGTTCCAAGAAGGCTCCACACCCTTTCGCACCACTCAGGTGACTCAGAGGACACCGATGACCCTCCAAGTGGCCTCAATGACTCTCTCAAAGGATGCAAACGACCAGCTGACTGCAAGGAGCATAAATCCTTCCGTTCCCCGCCATCCAGCCAGAGCTGAAGAAACTTCTTGGATGAGAAGCGAAACGCCTCCCAAGAAAAACCAGAAAGTCCAGTTGCCTCTTGGGGAAAAAAAAAGTAAACACCTTTGGGAAATTCTGGGAGTTGAAGTCCACTTATTCAGAAGCTGGGAAACATTGCATTTATGAAATGCCATTGAAATGTCAGGGGGCGGGATTGGCTCCTAGGCTTTCCCCTCCCACCTTAATATTATTCATTGAGCTGAATAATAATATAATATTCATTACTTTCTACTGCACTTGTATAGGAGTTAACTTCTCCCCTGTTTCCAGTAAAATCCTGCTACGTAACTTGCCTTCGAAGCAATAACTGCACTTTGTTCATTGTTACAGATTGCTCCACGAGTAAGGAACTAATGGGCTTTGTGAATTGTATGCATCTTGTAAGGATATACTCTGGATAGTTCGGGTGCCTCTTTTAATCCTAAACTGCTGAGCAAGCATTCCCCCATCCCTGTTTTGTGCATCGACTTTTCTCAATCAATTACGGTACTTTTCGGAGTATAAGGCGCACCAGAGTATAAGACGCACCAAGATTTTGAAGAGGTAAATTTTTTTTAAAAGGTTTTTGCCCTCCCCAGCCCCCAGGAGCACTTTGCAGGCCTCCCAAACCCTCTGCACATCCATTTTTGTGAAGGGGCGATATTCAGTGTATGACGCACCCAGATTTTCACCCTCTTTTTTGGGGAAGAAGATGCATCTTATACTCCCAAAAATACGGTAAAACAGCTTGAAGAAAGCGTGCCTGTTTGCTATCCAAACTTTTCTGGACCCGTCATCTTCCACATGACGCTCCGGCGTCATGATCTTCCCATCTACAGGTAGTCCTCGATTTACAGCCCTTCATTTTTGCGATGGTCCGAAGTCACAATGGAACTGAAACCAATGACTTCCAAGTGATCCTGGCACTTAGCACCATCACAGGAATTGTAGATCTTGTCCTTGGGATTTCAACCCCAGGTGTGAGCTGCTGGGAGTTCGCAGGGGTTCGGGAGAACCTCTAGCTAAGAATCTGTGCAGTTCGGAGAACTCCCAAATCCTACTCCTGGCTGGCCCCACCCAACCCTCCCCTCCCCTCCCAGGAGTCCCCATGCAGCCCATTTTGGGTGCAGGTAAGTGCAGGGTGTGTGCGGAGACTTAGGAAAGGCAAAACCCAGGCCTAAAAGAGCCGAGGTGGCGCAGTGGTTAGGGTGCAATACTGCAGGCCACTTCAGCTGACTGTTATCTGCAGTTCAGTGGTTCTAATCTCACCGGCTCAAGGTTGACTCAGCCTTCCATCCTTCCGAGGTGGGTGAAATGAGGACCCAGACTGTGGGGTCGATATGCTGACTCCGTAAACCGCTTAGAGAGGACTGAAAGCCCTATGAAGCGGTATATAAGTCTAACTGCTATTGCTATTGCTATTGCTACCGGAAGTTTAGGAAGGCTGGAAACGGAGTCTGGGGAGGCTGTTTTCACTCTTCCGGAGACTTGAGGAAAACCTCCAGAGCCCAGGGAGGGCAAAAATGCCCACCTTCCAGCCATGGTGCAGAAGGTCGACTGGGTCTCACCCACCATGGCCACACCACCCAGCAACCGAACAGAGAACCCCTTGCTAAAAATTTTGAAGCCCACCCTGTTCAACCCTAACCCTAGCCCCGTGATGGTGAACCTATGGCACATGTGCCCAAAGTGGCATGTGGAGCTGTTGTGGCACAGCAGGAGCCATTGGAGCTGCCGATGGACTCCGATAGCGAGGAAATCTGCTATGGAAGATGTGGAGGACCCTGGGCAGGGTTCTGACTCAGAGCAGGGACCAGAGAGGCTGGTTGGCCACCAGGAGGTGCCTGAGGCATGGAGCAGTAGGGAAGATCAAAGGGAGTTTGTCCATGATGCCAGGCAATGGAGAGTGGAGAAACAGAGGCAGCAGTTACGGAGACAGACTCATAAGAGATAATCCAGTCCAGGTGGTTGTGGCTTGGCCCCTCCCAAGAGAGTATATAAGAAGAGACTTTGGGAGGAGTCCTTTTGCAGGACACAATCGTTCGTACTAATCTGGAGAACTCCTTGTCTGGTCTGCCTTGTGTTCCTGTGTCTGTTGGAGTCTGGGTTCCTGCCAACTTCTTACCAGCGAGTCGTGTCTGGGCTTTCAGCCAACAGGATTATAATTGCTGTGAATAAAGAGTGGCAAACAGCTAAGCCTGTGTCTGCGTTCATTACCGGACCGGGGGGGGGGGGCAGAACATGGAGCCATGTCATCTGGCACACGTGGTATTGCCCGTTCCTCTTCTGGGTTTCTGGTATGTATGTACAAGTGACAATCAGCTGGCCTTCGTATGTGTGCCAGTGTTGTAACCTGAAAGAGCTGGTCTTCCGTTTTCTGATGTTGGCATGTGCGCCAGCCAGCTGATCATTTCACGCGCATGTGCACCAGTAACCAGAAGACTAGCTGGCCAGTGTGCATGCATGTGCTGGAAACCAGAAGTTCATTTTCCGGCACGCGTGCCCCCTGGACAGCTCTTCTTTCAGGTTGAGGCATAGGTGAGGGTGCGAGCGCACTCCCTTTCAGCACTTGGTGGCGAAAAAAATTGCCATCACTGCCCTAACCCTAACCCTAGCCCCAGCCCCAGCCCTAACCCTAGCCCCTGATCAAGATTTGGCAAGCAGCTTGTATTGATACAGCATGGGTTGCACAGGTAAACCCACCAGTGGCTGGCCAGGTTAGGTGGTGTTAATAGAATGGACCTTATAAATTCATTTTAGCTTGGCTTTTCATTCTAGTGCCCTGGAGTCCCAAAGTTGACTTTTAGCTGGAGTGAACCTTCTCCCCAACTTCCTCATAAGTATTACAAATAGGGCTGAACAGTGTGGCAAGACCCTGTAAAGTGGGGGCACAGGAAGCCAGACGTGGGGGAGAGATAGAACAGAGGTAAAAGCTGCTGACAGCTTAAGACGAAATAGGAACTTCTCTTTTTTATATTTCTCCTATGTACTTTGCTGTAACAGTGCAAGTGAACTTCCCCTTTTGAAATGTCATGCTTGTCTCGTGTATGGAAACGCCTTGAGAATGTACCGTGTGGAACACGGCATAAAAGTAGGATCCTGGGCAGAGCTCAGTTCAGTTCAGATGTTGGTGTGTGAACACGCTGAACTCGATGCATCCAATAAACCTGTTTCTCTCACCTTCGTGGTCTCAAGTCCTGCTCTTTCGTAAGTAGATTACAAACCACAATCTGCTGCAACAGTATTGCCCCAGCCCCAGCCTCAACCACAACCCCAACCCTTGTATTGATGATGGTTTGAGCATCCTGGGGTCACAGGATCACCATGTACGACCTTTCCCAGCCTCCTTCCGAAAAGCAAAGTCAATAAGGGAAGCTCGATTTGCTTAACGACTGTGATTCGCTGAACAACTGCAGTGATTTGCTGTCCAAAAAGGTAGCAAATTCAACCATGGCTCATTTAACAACTGTCTTGCTTAACAATGAATATTGTGGTCGTAAGTTGAGGCATGCCCTTGTCTTTCTTTTGAATGTTGAATGTTGAATGTTGATTTTATTTATATGCTGCCCTTTCCCCCCGAAGGGGACTCAGGGCGGCTCACAACTCAACCAGGGAAGGGGGATACAGACAAAAAATTAAAACAACACAAAAACAATACATAATTTAAAATACACAACAGTCATACCAATTCGAGATGGGGCCAGTAGTTCTTCAGCCCCAGGCCTGTCTGAACAGCCAGGTTTTAAAGGCTTTGCGGAAGGCCTGGAGGGTGGTGAGGGTTCAAATCTCCACGGGGAGTTCGTTCCAGAGGGTCGGAGCAGCCACAGAGAAGGCTCTCCTCCGGGTAGTCGCCAGTCGACACTGGCCGGCGGATGGAATTCGGAGGAGGCCTAGACTGTGGGATCTAATCGGTCTAGTGGAGATAATTGGCAGCAGGCGGTCTCTCAAGTACCCAGATTTTGTTTTTTGTTTTATTCTCATCAGGCTCCACCTCCCACAAATTAGCAGGTACTATAGAATCCACCATTGGTTAGCAGGTGTGAGATGTTAGACCCAAATAATTTAATCCTCACAATACAGAAACCAAGCCTGGTTAACCATTCAAAGGTTTATTTAAGAAAAATGAAAAAAAGCGGTTGCAAGCGCGGCCTCCTAGACCCTTCCCAAATGGATTGAGTACAAGGAGAGCAAAAAACAAATTTAAAGCTACATGATTTATAGTCCCTAAACATTGCACGCCACGCCTAGGAAGAAGCTCTCCTCCTAAGTCAGTCTTTAAGTCATTTTACACTACAAAGGGTCAGCATGACCCTTCCTGCAGAATCCCAGTTATCTTATCTGTGTCTCCTTGTGGCTTCGCCCTAGGCGGCCTATGTTCCTATCTCACCGAATGGTGGCCTTGTCTTGGGCGGTTCCACCACAAAACCGCGGTAGACTAAAGTGCGCTCGCCGAAAGCGCGTACGTGACGTCATCACAGCGCGACGAAAACAGCACGCTGTGAGCGGTAAACTTAAAATTAACGCGTAAATCTAAACCTAACCCCCCCCAAACCTAACCCTAAACCTAACCCTAAGCCTAACCCTTAACCTAACGCTAAACCTAATGCTAACCCTTAACCTAACCCTAACCCTAACCCTAACCCTAACCCTAACCCTAACCCTAACCCTAACCCTAACCCTAACCCTAACCCTAACCCTAACCCTAACCCTAACCCTAACCCTAACCCTAACCCTAACCCTAACCCTAACCCTAACCCTAACCCTAACCCTAACCCTAACCCTAACCCTAACCCTAACCCTAACCCTAACCCTAACCCTTACCTTTATGTGAATCGGCTTGCTTTAAAAGCGCTTTTTAAAGCGCCCTTTTTCTTTCTTGTCGCGCTGCTGATGACGTCACGTACGCGCTTTAATCGGGCGCGCTTTAGTGGACCGCGGTTTTGACGTGCCACGGTCTTGGGCGTATGCTTCTGTTTTCAAAGGAAGTTAGTTTTAGCAAGTCATCACGCACTGTTTTTCTGAGCACATTTGGTGGTTAATTCGCAACAGAAAGAACTTTATAGCTTATTGATACATTTAACACTTTTATAAAAGAGCAACTTATTATTTATTTCCTTCACAGGTATCCTTGAGGCCACCAAGACAACCCCCTCTGCTTTGAGTAGGAATTCAGGTTTAAGCATCCCAGATAGATGGCTGCCCAACCGCTGTTGAATGAATAGCAATAGCAGTTAGACTTATATACCGCTTCATAGAGCTTTCAGCCCTCTCTAAGCGGTTTACAGAGTCAGCATATCGCCCCCACAGTCTGAGTCTTCATTTCACCCACCTCGGAAGGATGGAAGGCTGAGTCAACCTTGAGCCGGTGAGATTAGAACCGCTGAACTGCAGATAACAGTCAGCTGAAGTGGCCTGCAGTACTGCACCCTAACCACTGCGCCACCTCGGCTCCTGAACCCAATGAAGGGGGAAATTCTTTTTCTTGGGGTCATTGTACATTTCCACCACTGTTCATAAAAATTTTCTAGGATTCATCTGCCTTCTTGCAACTTAAACCAACTGTAACCTAGTCCTTTCTCTCTTTCTCCTCATTGTAACACCACTGTGATGACTATAGGTAGTCCTCGACTTATGACCACAATTGAGCCCAACATTTCTGTTGCTAAGTGTGACAGTTGTTAAAGGAACGTTGCCGCAGTTTGCCATCTTTCTTGATGCAGTTGCTAAATGAATCACTGCAGTTAAGTTAGTAACACGGTTGTTAAGTGAATCTGGCTTCCACATTGACCTTGCTTGTCAGAAGGTCGCAAAAGAGGATCATGTGACCCCAGGACACTGCACCCGTCGTAACTATGAGTCAGTTGCCAAGCATCTGAATTTTAATTATCTGAGCATGAGGATGCTGCAACAGTTGTGTGAAAATTGGTTATATTGTATGTTGCTTTTTTCAGTGCCGTTGTAACTTTGAACAGTCAGTAAGCAAACAATTATAAGTCGAGGGCTATCTGTACAGTGAATAGGGATCTCTCACCCCTCTGAATCTCTTTCAATCTGCTCTTATTTTTCTGTTTTCCTAGCATTCATCTCAATCCGTCACCCTGTAACCAAGATGTACAATTTTGTGTCCAGAAGACTAAATCTGGAGAACCTTATTATGGACCTCCCAAAAGTGCTTTTTCAAGCGGCAACTTGTTCTGGCCTTAAAAAGCAAGAAGCAGAGCCTTGGTCCTGGCAAAACCCCTTTTATTTACACCACTGTGAATTCCTTTCATTCACACTCAGCAAGGCTTAGCAAACAGTTTTTCCGAGGAATATTTATCTACATGAACCTTATCTCATTATTTGGCGACCTGCCAAATAACTACCGTATTTTTCAGAGTATAAGATGCCCTGGAGTATAAGACGCACCAAGATTTTGAAGAGGCAATATTTTAAAAAAAAGTGTTTGCACTGTGCATACCTCCCAAAAACGGCTCTTTTTTTATGAAAACGGGCCCCTTTTTTTCAAAAAAAAAGAACATGCATAGCTTTTAGGAGCCTTGTGGAGTGCTCCAGGGGGCTAGAGTGGGGGGCAAAATTGAGCAAGCAATGGCCCGTTTTCCCCTCATTTCTGCCCTCCCCATCCCCCAGGAGCACTCCTAAAGGCTCTGCATGGCCATTTTGGTGCAGGGGACGGGGTTTCAGGAGGCAAAAAATGCTGTATTCAGTGTATAAGACACACCCAGATTTTCAGCCTCTTTTTTGAGGGGAAAAAGGTGTGTCTAATACTCTGAAAAATACGGTAGTTTCCAAATGCAGGGCAAGGCAAAACTTAGTCTCAACAGAGTCTCATATACTCACAACCAGAACTTTCCACTCTTGAAACGACCGAATGAATGAATGGTTTCCTGCAAAAGCCCCCTCCCCATTTGCTTCTCTTTTGTTTCCTCTGGGAGGGGCCAATCACCTCCAAGCAGTGACGTGCGGTCAGCTTTAGCCCCGGTGAGGCTGTTTTTAGACTTGTGGACTTCAACTCCCAGAATTCCACAGCCAGGCATGCTCAGTTCCGATTTAAAGCGACAGCATTTCCCCCCCTTGCAAAATAAGTTTTCCCATTCTTTTTCTTCTCCCTCCCCCTCCTTCCTCCCTCTCTCCTTCCCTCCCCCTCTCTCAAACAGACACACGCAGACAGAGAACTTCGATCCTTCTCTCATTCACTCACTCTCAAACACAAACACAGAAGTTGGATTGGATATATTTTCCAAAGGCTTGAAAGCAGCTCCTCTGCCATACCCCCCCCTTTCCCTGCTGCCTTCCGATCAAACTTTTTGAATTCCTCCCCCCTCCCCACACACGGACCTTTTCCAGCTGTTTCAGAGACGATTTCAACTCTGCTTCTCCCTGCCCTACCCTGCCCTCTTGAAAAGCCAGAGCTCTGAAGTCAGACTGAGCTAGTCGCTCCTAGAGAACTCTAAAAAGCCTCTAAAAATGCCCTCTACAGGAGGCGAGAGAATACTTGCCTCATTTGCATAAGAAATTCTTCCCTTGTTAACCCTTGCTTAACTCTTAAAAGGCGAAAAATTCCTTATGCAAAAGAGGCCCCTAGTTCTCTGGCCTCCTCCTAGTTAATACTGAGAGCAGACACCAAGCCACTGTGACTTGAAATCTGGTAGCAACTACCCTGGCTTTAATTATTTTAAGAAAATTATTTAAAATCCTTTCCTTTCCCTGAGGAGACTGGTGAGGCCCCGCCTCCCTTGCCTCTAGTGACTGCACGTCCCTGCCTCCAAGGTGTGGCTTTACTCCTAAATCAACCCTACTTTCTGAGTTATTCTTGCCTTCTTGCAGCTCTGGCTCCAGCTGTTCCTCTGCCTCACTGCTGTCTGGCTCCCTCTCTGCCTCCGACACAGAGTCCTCGTTTGAGCTTTCGTCAGCTGCCAGGACTGGCCCATGTTGCTCCCCAACATCCTCCCTGTCCGACTCTGCTGCCAGCTCCACTGGTTGCTGGTGGGCCACAACACAACTGGACTTTCTTCCAACTGGACAATTGAACATTTTGACCAGAAAGTCCAGTTGCCTTTTGAAAAAGAACCATTGGGACGTGGCACG
>NW_028261381.1:173604012-173649012 GCF_051295495.1 Thamnophis sirtalis | reverse complement strand
TCGGGCAGGAAACCCTATGCCATTTCAGACAAACGGCTGTCCAATCTCTTCTTTAAAATCTCCATTGTTGGAATGCTCACAACTTCCGGGGGCAAGTTGTTTCATCGATTCATTGTTCTTGAAATTTCCCCTTAGTTCTAGGTTGGTTCTCTCCTTGATTAGTTTCCATCCATTGCTTCTTAACAGAATAATAGAATAACAGAGTTGGAAGGGCCCTCGGAGGTCTTCTAGTCCAACCCTCTGCTCAAGCAGAAAACCCTATACATTTCAGACAAATGGTTGCCCAATCTCTTCTTAAGACTCTCCAAGGCAAGTCCTTCCACATTAATTGTTCTCACTGTCAAGGAAATTTTTTCTTCATTCTAGGCTGCTTCTCTCCTTGATTAGTTTCCACCCATTGCTTCTTGTCCTGCCCTCAGGTGCTTTGGAGAATAGTTTGACTCCCTCTTCTTTGTGGCAGCCCTTCAAATATTGGAAGGCTGCTATCATGTCTCCCCTGGTCCTTCTTTTCATTAAACTAGACATACCCAGTTCCTGCAACCGTTCTTCATATGTTTCAGCCTCCAGTCCCCTAATCCTCTTTGTTGTTCTTCTCTGTACTCTTTCTAGAGTCTCCACATCTTTTTTTTATAATAAGGAAGAAGCAGCCATTCTTGGCTTTTAATCTATCACTCACTGAACCTGTTTTCTTCTCGTTCTTTCTAGGTTGAAGTCAATGTCTCCTGATTTAGGGCCTCCAAGGTCTTATGGTTCTACCAGCCTGAGAAGGTTGCCATCCAACCAGCCACTTCCCATCATATCATGAATCTGCTTAATGGGTACTTTTAGATCTGTGAATATTTCAACAGTTCATCCATTTGACAATCCTAGGAAAAAAAATGTTGACAATGGTTTTTCGCCAAGAGAAGAAGAAAACTCTACTTATCTGTTGGATAACAACATTGAGTTGGAAGGTGTGGGTTGAGAAAAGAGAATTAGGAAACTAGTTGAGAGAGCAAACCTGGTGCAGAGGCCTTCAACATCTAAGGACAGAAAGATTGCTGTGGGATTCCTCCCTTCCTCCACAACCATTCTGATGTTGTCTTCTTAGTAGAGTTGGGAGTGGGATACAGCTGCCCAGCCGTGATTTTCATTTAAAGAAATGATCTCTGGCTGAATAGAAGGCCTTCACTACCACTTTGAAGTAGCCCAGATGAGCTAGCAGAGTCTTCTAGGAAAGTCAGCAGAAGTAGCTTGCAAGTACTGCACTCTAACCACTGCGCCACCGCAGCTCATAACACAGTTGGAAGGGACCTGGGAGGTCTTCTAGACCAACTCCCTGCTCCAGCAAGAAACTCAACAAAGTTCTCAAGTTATGACCATAATGGAGCCTTCCCTTAACGGTCATAGGTCATAGAGATGATAGAGACAGTGAGAGAGATGATAAATAAACAATGAGATAGACAGATGATAGATAGATAGATAGATAGATAGATAGATAGATAGATAGATAGATAGATAGATAGATAGATAGATAGATAGACAGACAGACAATAGAGAGATGCTAGATAAACAATGATAGATAGATGATAGGTAGGCCACTCCCATCCAGTCACATGACCAGCAAGCCACTCCCACTTGGTCACATGGTCAGCAAGCCACTCCCACCCAGTCACATGGCTTGCAAGCCACTCACACAAAGGAGGTCACACCCACAGAGTAAGTTCCACAAATTTTTGAAACTCACCACTGATCTGCAAGAAAACAATCAAGGTTTGAGAGCACCAAAGACCTCATAGTTCTTTCCTCCTCCTCCTCCTCCTCCTCCTCCTCCTCCTCCTCCTCCTCCTCCTCCTCCTCCTCCTCCTCCTCCTCCTTTCCACAAACCCTTCTTCCTTCTAGCACTGATGATATTCCCTAGTTGGATCATGAAACATCTGCAAGAAAACAACCAAGCTCAGAGAGCACCAAGGACACCCCAACAGTTCAGCCCCGGGGCTACCAACACTGTCCCCATCCGTTGCTGCTTGGAACGGACTAAAAGAGGTTAAAACCTTTGCTCCTTCTTGGAATGCAAAAGAGCTGTCAGTTCCCCTCCAACTTTACCTCCTGTATTCTAAGATAGAGATTTTGCTAAAGCCCACATTCCATTCTGCATTTTTCTCCGGATGGACAGCATTGCTTCCTCCCTCCCTCCCTCCCTCCCTTCCCTTCTCTGTTATTAAAAATAATATTCACGATGTTGTTTCTCCTAAAAGCACACTGCAGCAGCTTACATGCTTTGATAATAGCTTCTAAACACTCCAGACCATCTCCAACCATTGGGACCGAGAGACCTCTATTATCTATCCCTGGTTTTTTCCCTCCCTCCTCTCTCTTTTGGCCATTCCTTAATCCGTTCCCATAATTACACTCTGTTCCCCAAGCGAGTATTCCCCCCGTAGCAACATTTAGCCCTGGATTTCTGATCAAGACGATGGACTCAGCCTCACATCGCAAGGAATCGATCTGCAGCTTTGAGCAGCCACCCCCCACAAATATCTAGGCTAGGAAATGTTCGCCAGATCCGTAAATTTTGCAAGCACTTGGGGTACCCCCCCCCCAAATGTGCAGGTATGGTGCAGGTAGTTCTCAAGTTGCAACCATAACTGAGCCCAAAATGTATGTTGCTTAAGAGAGAAATGGGTTAAGTGAGTTTTGCCCCGTTCTGTGACTTTTCTTGCCACATTCATTAAGTGAATTGTTAAATGGGTAGAAATAGCAATAGGACTTAGGCTTATATACCATTTCATAGTGCTTTTACAGCCCTCGTTAAGCGGTTTACAGAGTCGGCCTCTTGCCCCACCCCAACAATCTGGGTCCTCATTTTACCCAGGACAAGGAACAATCATGGATGGACACTAATCAAGGAGAGAGAGAACTTAGAACAAAGGAGAGATTTCCTAAGAGTTAGAACAATTAATTGGTGGGATATTCCCATCAGTCAATTGCAAAAAAGGCAGCTTTTCTTGAAACAGCTTACATCCCTGCTCCTGCGAAGAGACGTTTAACACAATCAGGCAACAACATCTCCTTATTTCAAGTCCTCAGGAAGGACCGGAAGAATAAACCGAAATGTCAAATCCAGCCTTAACATCTGGCTATTTGTGGGGCCCACCCACAACCTTAGTCTTTGGGTGAGCTGAATTGTTTCTCCTCCTAAACTTTCCCAAAACTCGCTTTCACAACCCGCGTGCCTTGTTTTATAAACTTTTCGTCCCCGTGAATTTGGACGGTATAAATAGCACTTCTCATTATCAAAACACTATGGTGTAAATCAGCATTTTGATTACGGTGACAATTAATTCTAAAGATTAGGAACCAATTATGCTTTACTCTGGTTAGTTTATTTATAGTCATTAGGAAGATGTTTCTGGACTCTGTGGTGATTTAGTTGTCATTTATTTAGTTGTTGGATAAATTTAAACACCTTTCCCCCAGGAGCTCAGGGTGATATATATATATTTTATATATATATATATATATATATATATATATATATATATATATATATATATATATATATATATATATATATATATATATATATATATATATATATATATATATATATAAATTTAAACACCTTTCCCCCAGGAGCTCAGGGTGATATATATATTATATATATATATATATATATATATATATATATATATATATATATATATATATATATATATATATATATATATATATGTGTGTGTGTTTTTATTTGTGCTGATAAATAAATAAAATAAATATATATATATATATAAATTTAAACACCTTCCCCCAGGAGCTCAGGGTGATATATATATATATATATATATATATATATATATATATATATATATATATATATATATATATATATATATATATATATATATATATATATATATATATATATATATATATGTTTTTTATTTGTGCTGATAAATAAATAAAGGAAGACTAGTATAGATCTATTTCAAGCTATTTAGCTCTCATCAGCTAGCCATATCCTTACTGGGATTCTCTGGGATTCTCTTGTGACGAGCCTAATGACAGAGAGTGGAAGTGTGACCTTCCTCCCACACTTGGGCATACCAGGGGTTGTGACTTTAAGTATATATATATATATATATATATATATATATATATATATATATATATATATATATATATATATATATATATATATATATATATATATATATATATATATATATATATATATATATATATTATTTATGCTGATAAATAAATAAAGGGAGACTAAATATAACAAATGTAACAAAAAAGGCAACAGTAAAAAATATTGGGTTTCTGTCTGGATGGTCTCTTGTGACGAGCCTAATGACAGAGAGTGGAAGTGTGACCTTCCTCCCATACTTGGGCATACCAGGGGTTGTGACTTTAAGTATATATATATATATATATATATATATATATATATATATATATATATATATATATATATATATATATATATATATATATATATATATATATATATATATATATATATATATATATATATATATATATATATATATATATATATATATATATATATATAATAAAAATCTAATAGATACCTTTCACCCTGGCTTTGCTGATAATGGATAAGAGCCTGTGGCCTAATGGCTAAGAAGTTTGCCTAGGATGTAATATAGCCCAGGTTCAAATCCCAGTAAGGGTATGGCTAGCTGATGAGAGCTAAATAGCTTGAAATAGATCTATACTAGTCTCCCTTTATTTATTTTATCAGCACAAACACACACACACACACACACATATTCTGAGGTTTTCGCGGGTGTTAGTATGTAGGTCTCTAATTATTCGGGTTTTCTCCCGCGTAGAATTGGAGATGTCTTGGCGATGTTTCGACGAAGTCTCATTCGTCATCTTCAGGCTACTTCAGGCTTGGTGTTTCCAGGAGTTGGATAATACAACACAAATGTAACAAAGGCAACAGTAAAAATATTGGGTTTCTGTCTGGATGGTCACTTGTGATGAGCTGATAGACAGAGAATGGAAGCAGTAAGCTTCCTCCCATATTTGGGCATACCAGGGGTTGTGACACTAAATACATACATACATACATACATACATACATACATACATACATACACACACACACACACACACACACACACACACAGCACTCCACCATCCCAGTTTCTCCACGACAACCCTGTGAGGTAGGTTGCCTTGACAGGGACAGGCAGAGAAGGATTGGGAGGAGAGGGAGGGACTGATCCAGACTCAGCCAATAAGTTTCTCAGACTAAAACTCGTCCTCCCTCAGTCCAATCTCCCATTACATCTGATTGGGTCCTGGGCTGAGAGGGAAGGACTGGGTCAGCATCAGCCAATGAGCTTCTCGGACTGAGGTCGGACTGGAATCCAGCTCTCCACACCTCTAGCTCCGCCCCAATCCCCGTTACATCTGAATGGGTCTTTGCACTGAGAGGGAGGGTCTGCCCCGGAGTCAGCCAATGAGCTTCTGGAATTGAGGAGGGACTAGAACTCAGTCTTGGTCCATCCCCTTTCTCACAATCCCTGATTGGCTCTTGGATAGAGAGGGATGGGCTACCCTGAAATTCAGCCAATCCGTTTTGGTTGGCGAGGGAGGATTAGAACTCAGAGCTCCCCACTGTTTATAGAGAACAATGAAGACTGCAGAGGTGTTTCAGTGGGTGGTTTCCTCCCCTCCCCCTCCCCCCCCCCCCGTCTCTTTGGGATTTCCTAAAATTAGAAATCAATTACTAGATCTTTTTTTTTATGAGATGATAGCGATCGGTTGAAAAATAAGGTTGACTTTTTGTAAGCAGCATAATGTGCTCTTTGGTTTTGTTCTGGGGTACAAAACAACAACAGCAGTAAAAATAGGAGGTCCAAATATAATGACACGGATTTCATGAGTCAACCTGACAATTCAGAAGGATAATTACAGCCACACAGGAGGGGCTGTTTCTCCAGATTTGTATATAATATTATAGAGATACAGCTTTGGAATCTAGAATTTTTAAAAAGGGTAATTCTCTCCTCCCCTTATCCCCCACCCACATCTTTCTCCTTCCCTTTTTTTATTCATCTACTTCCCTTCTTTCTCTTCCTTCATTCCTTCCTTCCTCTATCTCTCCTTCTTTCCTTCTAATCCCTCTTTCTTCTATCTTCCTTCCTTGCTCCCTCCTCAAACCCCCTCTTCCCTCCCTCCCTTCTCCCATTCTTTCTCTCTCCCATTCCTCCTTCCTTCCCTCTCCCCACCCACTCTTCTCTTCCCTTTCCGCCTCTCCCTCCCTCTTCCCCTTCCCTCTTGTCCCTCCCCTTCCTTTTCTCTCTTTCTCCCCTCCTTCTCTTTTCTTCCTTTCTTTTAACCCCAACCCTCCCCTCTTCTTCCCTCCCCTTCCTTCCTTCTTCTCTCTCCCACTCCCTTTCCTTCTTTCTCTCCTCTCCCCTTCCTTCCTCTCTCCCACCCCCTCCTCTCTTCTTTCCCTCCCCTCCCCTCCCCTTCTCTCCCTCCCTTCCCTCCTACTCCTTCTTCTCTCCCCCTTTCTTGCCTTCCTCTCTGCCTTCTTCATTTCTTCTTCCTCCCTCCCTCCCCCTTTCCTTTCCCTCTCCCTTCCCTCCCATTCCGTCTCCCTCCCTCCCTCCTTCTTTCTTTGCTCCCTCCCTATCTCCCCTTTTCCTTGCCACCCAACTCCCCTTCCTTCCCTCCCTCCCCCTTTCCTTTCCCTCTTCCTTCCCTCCCATTCCCTTCCTTCCCTCTCTTCTTTCTTTTGCTCCTCCCTCCCTCTTTTCCTTTTCCTTGCCACCCAACTTCCCCTTCCCTCCCCTCTCCCTTCTCCCATTCCTTCCCTCCCTCTCTTCTTTCCTTGCTCCCTCCCTCCCTCTCTTCCCTTTTCCTTGCCACCCAACTCCCCCTTCCCTCCCTCCCTCCCTTCCCTCCCATTCCCTTCCTCCCTCTCTTCTTTCCTTGCTCCCTCCCTCCCTCTCTTCCCTTTTCCTTGCCACCCAACTCCCCCTTTCCCTTCTCCCTTTCCCACCTCCTCTTCTCCCCCTTCCTTCCCTTCCTCTTCTGCCTTCCTCTTCATTTCTTCCTCCCTTCTCCCCCTTTCCTTCCTCTTCCCTTCCCCATTTCCCTCTCCCTCCCTCCCTCCCTTCTTTCTTTGCTCCCTCCCTCCCCCTCTCCCCTTTTCCTTGCCACCCAACTCCCCTTCCCTCCCTCCCTCCCCCTTTCCTTTCCCTCTTCCCTTCCCTCCCATTCCCTTCCTTCCCTCTCTTCTTTCTTTGCTCCCTCCCTCCCTCTCTTCCCTTTTCCTTGCCACCCAACTCCCCCTTCCTCCCATTCCCTCTCCCTCTCTCCCTCCCTTCTTTCTTTGCTCCCTCCTCCCTCCCTCTCTCCCCTTTCCTTGCCACCCAACTCCCCCTTCCTTCCCTCCCTCCCTCCCCCTTTCCTTTCCCTCTTCCCTTCCCTCCCATTTCCTCTCCCTCCCTCTCCCTCCCTCCCTTCTTTCTTTGCTCCCTCCCTCCCTCTCTCCCCTTTTCCTTGCCCACCCAACTCCCCTTCCTTCTTTTCCCTCCCTCCCTTCGTTCCCCCTCCTCCTCCCTTCGCAACACATCCAGGAGGGAGCCCAAAAGACGGCTTCCCATCCCATTTTCTCCTCGCTAAGAAGATTCTTTCTGCCAGGCTGAAAGCGGCCGAACGGCTGGGCCCTCCTGAGGAATAACAGCATGTACTTTGGCAGATTACCTCAGGGAAATCCTTCCTCGCTTTACCTGAACAATATACTTTCTTTTTTCCAGAGGCCGGCTATGCAGTTGGCAGGCAAAGAAGGAGAGAATTGGGGGGGGGGGGAATTGTCACAAGGTCTTGCAAGGGGGAACAGAAGAGAGAGAGAGAGAGGGTGGGGGGAAACCAGCCTAAGATAGCTGCCTGGAAGTGTGGAGATATGTCGTTGTTGTTATTCCAAGTTTTCTCTACACCAGACACTCATAAAATAGCTTTAAAAAGCCTCCTAAAGGAGGTTGGAGACCTGCAGGCTAGAAAAGTTCTCTTCTTTTGACTTCTCCATATTCTGACACCACTGCCCTGTCGTTTGATTGCCCATGATGTAGAAAAGATGTGGAGACTTAAAGAAAAGAGTGCAGAGAAGAGCAACCAAGAGGATGAGGGGACTGGAGGCTAAAACATATGAAGAACGGTTGCAGGAACTGGGTATGTCTGGTTTAATGAAGAGAAGGACCAGGGGAGACATGATAGCAGTCTTCCAATTTCTCAGGGGTTGCCCCAAAAAAGAGGGAGTCAAACTATTCTCCAAGGCACCTGAGGGTAGAACAAGAAGCAATGGGTGGAAACTAATCAAGGAGAGAAGCAACTTAGAACTGAGGAGAAATTTCCTGACAGTTGCAACAATTAATCAGTGGAACAGAAGTTGCCTCCCAGAAGTTGTGAAATGCCCCAACACTGGAGGTGTTTAAAGAAGAGATTGGACAACCATTGGTCTGAAATGGTATAGCAATAGCAATAGCAATAGCAGTTAGACTTATATTACCGCTTCATAGGGCTTTCAGCCCTCTCTAAGCGGTTTACAGAGTCAGCATATTGCCCCCAACAACAATCTGGGTCCTCATTTTACCCATCTCGGAAGGATGGAAGGCTGAGTCAACCCTGAGCCGGTGAGATTTGAACAGCCGAACTGCAGAACTGCAGTCAGCTGAAGTAGCCTGCAGTGCTGCACTCTAACCACTGTGCCACCTCGGCTCTCTATAGGGTTTCCTGCCTAAGCAGGGGGGTCGGACTAGAAGACCTCCAAGGTCCCTTCCTATTCTATTCTATTCTATTCTATCCTATTCCTATTCCTATTCCTATTCCTATTCCTATTCCTATTCCTATTCCTATTCCTATTCCTATTCCTATTCCTATTCCTATTCCTATTCCTATTCCTATTCCTATTCCTATTCCTATTCCTATTCCTATTCCATTTCTATTCTACAAAGCATCTGAGGGCAGGACAAGAAGCAATGGGTGGGAACTAATCAAGGAGAGAAGCAACCTAGAACAAAGGAGAATTTTCCTGACAGTGAGGACAATTAACCAGTGGAACACTTTGCCTCCAGAAATTGTGGGTGCTCCAACACTGGAAGTTTTTAAGAAGAGATTGGACAACCATTGGTCTGAAATGGTATAGGTTTGGACTAGAAGACCTCCAAGGTCCCAACTCTGTAATTCTCTGATTCTGTTATTCAGCTGCCGCTGGTCAATGCAATGGAGCTCCATAAATGACCAGTATTCCTCAACTTATGACCACAGTTGGGCCCAAAATTTGCACTGCTAAGCAAGAGAGATGGTTTTTTTTTTGCCCCCATCTCACGACCTTTCTTGTCACAGTTGTAAGTGAATCACTGCAGTAGGTAAATTAGCAACACCGTTGTTAAGTGAATCTAGCTTCTCTGTTGACTTTGCTTGTCAGAAGGTTGCAAACTCCACAACACTGTGACTCCACAACACTACCACTGTCATAAATAGTTGCCAAGTGCTCTAATTTGGAACACATGAGCTTAGGGATGCTGCTATGGTCATAAGTCTGAAAAATTGTCATGTCCATTGCACTTTTTCAGGGCCATTGAAACTTTCAACAGACACTAAATGAACAGTTGTAGTCAAGCAGTACCTTGTATCGGTACAGGCACATACCTCCCTGCTTCATAGGAGTATAAGAAAGAGTGGGTACAGCGTAGTGAATAAGAGAGATGGCTTTAATAGAAGTAGGCATGAACTGTTCATCTATTTATCTATCTAGTTATCTAATTGTCTGTCTGTCTGTCCATCCGTCCGTCCGTCCGTCCATCCATCCATCCATCCATCCATCTACCATCTATCTATCTATATCATCCCCTCCCCCTCTATCTTCTCTATTTACCTACTTTATCTATGTCTGCCTGTCATCTATCTATCTAATTATATAGTTATCTATCAGATTTATTTTCCTATCTCGTGAGTCAATGCTACCTTCTCTTCTATAAGCAGATATAAAAAGCTATAGATAGTTTGATAGCTAGAGATAGATAGACAGATAGACAGACAGAGATAAATGAGAGAGAGATGATAGATAAACAATGAGAAGATGATAGATAGATAGATAGATAGATAGATAGATAGATAGATAGATAGATAGATAGATAGATAACTAGGTAAATAGAGATGATAGAAGATAGTGAGAGAGAGGATAAATAAACAATGAGATAGACAGATGATAGATAGATAGATAGATAGACAGACAGACAGACAGACAGATGATCTATCTATCTATCTATCTATCTATCTATCTATCTATCTATCTATCTATCATCTGTCTATCTCATTGTTTATAGACAGACAGACAGACAGACAGACAGACAGACATAGACAGACAGGTAATAGATGCTAGAATAAACAAATGATAGATGATAGGCAGGTAGGAAGATAACTAGGTAAATAGAGATGATAGAGATAGATAGATAGATAGACAGACAGACAGATGATAGAGATGCTAGATAAACAATGATAGATAGGATTGGTAGGTAGGTAGATAACTAGGTAAATAGATGATAGAGATAGATAGATAGATAGATAGATAGATAGATAGATAGATAGATAGATAGATAGATAGATAGATAGATAACTAGGTAAATAGAGATGATAGAGATAGTGAGAGAGATGATAAATAAACAATGAGACAGAGGATAGATAGATAGATAGATAGATAGATAGATAGATAGATAGATAGATAGATAGACAGATGATCTATTTATCTATCTATCTATCTATCTATCATCTGTCTATCTCATTGTTTATAGACAGACAGACAGACAGACAGACATAGACAGACAGACAGGTAATAGATGCTAGGATAAACAATGATAGATAGGATAGGTAGGTAGGTAGATAACTAGGTAAATAGAGATGATAGAGATAGATAGATAGATAGATAGATAGATAGATAGATAGATAGATAGATAGATAGATAGATAGATAAATAGATAGACAGATGATAGAGAGAGAGATGCTAGATAAACAATGATAGACACAGATGCTAGAAATGCTAGATAAACAATGATAGATGATAGATAAATGATAGATAGATAGATAGATAGATAGATAGATAGATAGATAGATAGATAAGATAGATAGATAGATAGATAATTTGCAGTAGATGTTATTATTCCTTTTATTTTCCCCAGAGTCCTTCAGAATTCTGGCAACTTACAAATATCGCAAGCCAACAAAACGCAGTCACATTCTTCCATACAAAATCCTTGCAAATTAAGGCAGATATTTTTAGTGCCCTGCTTCTGTGCCTTCTCAACTTTAAGGTGCGTGGACTTCAATCTCCAGCATTCCCCAGCCAGCATGAATGAAGACCCCCACATCTTAAAGTTAGCCAACTTGAGAAATGCTGTCCTAGCATTACCCCCCCCCCCCCAAACTGCAGTATCTGTAAACTCTCAGGGCTGCTTGCCCGCCCCCCCCCCCTTACAAATGATTTAAAACCAAATAAAAGCAGAGTTGCTTAAGGATTAAGAGTGATTTGTAGATGCCACCGTCTCTTTTTCTGGCTTCCACAGGGTGGTTTTACGAGTTTACCCACCATTTAATTAGGGGGAATGGATGGCTCGTGGTTATGTCATTTCACAATGGGGATTTGATTGCTATGGTGGTGTTTTGGCCTGTTGCGTTGTGCACCACAATATTGAACCGGATCAAAAAGTCGCAAGCTGCACAACCCTGGGACACACACACACACACACGCATCCCAGTAAATTTACAGATTAAGCTAGTCCTTAGTTCATTTAGGGAGTGTTCAAAGTTACGACAGCAATGAAAAAATGACTTATGACCTTTTTTCACATAGCAATAGCAATAGCAGTTAGACTTATATACCGCTTCATAGGGCTTTCAGCCTTCTCTAAGCGGTTTACAGAGTCAGCATATTGCCCCCAACAACAATCCGGCTCCTCATTTTACCCATCTCGGAAGGATGGAAGGCTGAGTCAACCCTGAGCCGGTGAGATTTGAACAGCCGAACTGCAGAACTGCAGTCAGCTGAAGTAGCCTGTAATGCTGCATTTAACCACGGCGCCACCTCGGCACATGTACGACTTACGACGTTTTTCACACTTAACGAGAATCCGAAGGGGCCTCCAAATGTACAGGTATGTCCTTGACATACAACAGTTCATTTAGTGACCGTTCGAACTTACAATGGCACTGAAAAAAGTGATAGGACCGTTTCTCACACTTTACGACCGTTGCAGCATCCCCATGGTCACGCGATCAAAATCAGGGTGCTTAGCAACGGACTCATAGTTTTGACGGTCACAGTGTCCCAGGGTCGTCACGTGATCCGCCTTTGCGACCTTCTGACAAGCAAAGTCAACAGAGAATTCACTTAACGACTGGGTCGCTAACTTAAAGACTGCAGTGATTGATTTAACAACAAAGCATTAAGAGAGGTTATGAAATGGGGCAAACTCACTTTACAAATGTTTCGCTTAGCAGCAGAAATTTTTGGGCCCCATTGTGGCCGTAACTCCAGTAGCCACAATACAGATAGTCCTCGACTTACAAACCATAACTGAGCCCAAAATTCCTGTTCTTAAGTGAGACATTTGTTAAGTGACTTTTGCCCCATTTTACGACTTTCCTTGCCATGGTTAAGTGAATCAGGGCAGTTGTTAAGTTAATAACACAGTTGTTAAGTGTTCTGACCCAGGCTTCCCAAGAACATGAAGCCCACTCCTTTGTCCCAACAAAAATCCCTTTTGTTAATTGACTGTGAATTCTGCTCCTTCACATCCAGCAAAGTCTTTCGAGGGAGGATTTACAGTCACAGACCTTATCTGGCTTGGAGAGCTGCCAGGCCAAGATCTGCAGAACTTGGCAAGGAACCTCGGAGGCTCACGAAGCAATTAAGGGTACTAATTGTCTCTCCTGCAAACTCCACTCCCCTGTTGCTCCTCTTTTATTTCCTCTGGGAGGGGCCATTCATCATTTGGCCTTACTCCCAAGTCGACCCCTGTTCCTTAGCTGTTCCCTTCATTGGCAGCTCTGCATATGCGCACACTGGGAACAGGCTCCATCTGTTCTTCTGCCCCACCGATGTCTGACTCTGAAGGCAGCTGATAACTGTAAGACGGCCCTGGTCCCCTCTCTGCCTCCGACACAGAGCCCTCATCAGAGCCATCCCCAGACTCCAGGACTGGCCCATCTTCCTCCCCAACCTCCTCACTCTACGAATCTGCTGCCAGCTCTCCTGGCCGCTGGCTGGGCCACAACATTAAGTGAATCTGACTTCCTCATTGATTTGAACCTGTTGCGAAGCATTCAAATTTTGATCACATGACCCTGGGGATGCTTATTTCAACAAAAACCTGAATTTTTGTCCAAATGTCAGGGTTCCAAATAGCATCCAAAAGTAAATCAGAGTCCAAGGCAAAGTATTGCTCAAAGTTCCAGTTTATTAAGAGAGCCATGTTGGCACATCTGGGAAAACCCGAATCTGAAAGCTTCCCAGTTTTCCCCACCCAGTTGAAAGTTCAAGATCTTGCCCCCAACAGCCACAAGTCCATCACATGGTCCAATCTCTCACTGCCATGTTGGCAGCTTCCACCCATCCAGTTCCGGTCAGGTGCAGAGATGTCTTTGAAAGGATGACCTTGGTTTTTTAGAAAGAATTTTGTTATGGCTACATAGCATCTAACTCCATACAATCCTCCCTCTCATTTTCCCACAATAGAAAAGGGCATAGTAAAATAATAGAAAGTGTGGCAGGCCAAAGATTCCCCCCCCCCCCAAAAGCTGCAGGCCTGATACCAAAATTATTTTTTTTCAGTGACGTCGTAACTTTGAATGTTCACTAAACAAACTGTTATAAGTCAAGGATTACCTGTATTCAAAAGCCCAGAAGGGAGATTTCAAGTCATCCAGGTCATTTTGGACATGATCTCAGCTGCCCTATTTTTTTTCCAGAAAAAAGCATGACAAAGATTGATTTCAGAGTGAAATAGCTGAGCTGGAATTCATTAGGCGATCTAACCTGATTTTTAGCAGCGACCGAATTCTCTTATGATTTCCCCATTATTTTAATGACTCAACACAACAGGAATATCCGCGTCACCGGGCCAATTATTTTCTGAATGGTTACTATCAAGAGGTAATTATCCCTGCCTGCAGCTCCCGAATCCGTGTCTTTCTGATATTTCCCCTTTTATTCCAACGATTTTCATCAAGGAATCGGCTCTTCAAAAGATTGCGGCGGGGGAATTTGTGCGTGTCAAAAAAATCGCGGTAGGTGGGAGCTGCCTGGGCATGTCAGGATTTGGAGGACAGCTCACCCCAAAATGCCAGAACTGTAGGCTAGATTGGGAGGTAAAATAGAAATAATAAGAATCCCAACAGAGAATGTTCTTCTGCATAACACCCCAGACTTAATTATTGATAAGGAAGGTGAAAAAGTCTGGATGATGGTGTCAGGATTCCAAAAAACACGCCCAACGAAATAAAACTCCCAAGGCTTGGGTTTCCTCAAAGTTCCACTTTATTAGAGATGTCATATTGGCATGATGAAAGAAATGTCCTTCTGGGTTCAGCTCCAAGTGGGGAAAAAGACACTGGAGACACGGAGGCTGCTTGGAAAGATGGTTTATTGTTAGACAGGGCCACATGGCTTGAGCCCTGAACAGAAAAGGTGATCACATGCTTCAATGTTGGTGGAGAAGAAGAGAAGGGCTGAAGGAGGGGCTTGCTAGGCTTTGTATAACCTGTTTAGTCCCACCTCTCTGTTTCCTGTTCCTGTGTAAGAAATGTATTCTGATTGGTTGTCAGACTCCCATAGGGCCATGCAGGGGCAACTCTCTGGGCTGTGTTTTGAATCCAGGTTGAGTTGGGTTCTCAGATGCCATGTGGTCAGTTGAGTACAGGGCCAATATTATCATGCTTTAATCCCATCCCCCCTGCAGCTGAAGTGGAGAAGTCTTTATTATGTAAAAGGGACTAGCTTGGCCTTCTTAATGGCCCATTAACAGTGGGGATGGGCAGGAAGCTACAGGCAACTATTCTGTCTTTTAAAACGTGTTTCTTTCTTTTCATATCCAGTGAAATATTCTGCCTTTTCAATATTTCCTAGGATATTTCATTTTTCTGGGAGAGGGCTGGATGATAACTTCCCACAGGCACCTGGGAAAAACCGAATCTGAAAGCACCCAGGTTTTCCTCACCTAAAAGAAAGTTTAAGTTCCTGCCCCCATACCCACAAGTTCATCCCATGGTCCGATCTTCCACTGCCACGAAGACAGAGTCCACCCATCCAGTTCCAGCCAGGTGCAGAAACAAAGATGCCCTTGACTTTCTAAGAAGAATGTTATTATGGCTACACATCACCCGATTTTCCCACAGTAGAAAGTGTGGCAGGCCTGAAGTCCAAAAAGACGTGATAGGCATGATAGGTGGACCTTGGCAGTATCTGGAGAGAAAGATCTGGAGAAGAAGAACAAGGGGAAACATGATAGCAGTGTTCCAATATCTCAGGAGCTGCCCCAAAGAAGAGGGGGTCAACCTCTTCTCCAAAACCCCTGAAGGCAGGACAAGAAGCAATGGATGAAAACCAATCAAGGAGAGAAGCAATCTGGAACTAAAGATAAATTTCCTGACAGTGAGAACAATTAACCAGTGGAACAACTTGCCTCCAGAAGTTGTAAATGCTCCAACACTGGAAGTTTTAAAGAAGAGATTGCACAACCATTTGTCTGAAGTGATGTAAGGTTTCCTGCCTAAGCAGGGGGTTGGACTAGAAGACCTCCAAGGTCCCTTCCAACTGCTATTCTATTCTATTCTATTCTATTCTAAAGACCACAAAATATAAAGAAAAAAAAATAGATAGATAGATAGATAGATAGATAGATAGATAGATAGATAGATAGATAGATAGATAGATATGGATGGATGGATGGATGGATGGATGGATGGATGGATGGATGGATAGATAGTCCTCAATTTATGACCACAATTGAGCAAGGAAATTGATGTTGGCAAGTGAGAAATGTGTTAAGTGAGTTTTACAACATTTCCTGCCACAATTTTTAAGCGAATCACTGCGGTCGTTAAATAACTAACATAGTTGTTAAGTGAATCTTGCTTCCCCTTTGGCATTGCTTGTCGCAAGGTCGCCAAGGGAGATCACGTGACCCTGGGACACCGCAACCGTCATAAATATGAACTAATTATCAAGCACCTGAATGTAAATCACGTGACCATGGGGAAGCCGCAACGGTCATAAGTCTGAAAAATGGTCATAAATCATTTTCTGCAGTGCTGCCGTATCTTTGAATGCTCACTAAATGTGCTGTTGTAAGTTGAGGACTCTCTGTAATAGTGACAGGTGCCTTGGGAGGGCCATCAAGTTAAAAATGTCTCACTTAACAACCAAAAATTTGCCTTCCATTGTGGTTGTAAGTAAAGGACTAAATGGACGACATTAAAATATCAGTAGCTCACCTTTGTCTATCCTCTTGTTCTGACATAGGCCTCCCAAGATCATGAAGCCGACTCCTCGTCCCGATAAAACCCCTTTTATTTAGTTTAAAGGGAAATCCTCTCCAGCAAAGTCCCGGCCAGCAGTCTTTCAAGAGATTTCACAACTACAGGCCTTGATCAGGCTTGGAGAGCTGCCAGGCCGATATCTTCCAAACGCCACTCGGTAGCAGGCAATACTTGGCAAGAAGTCAGGAACAGATCTTCACCCTAAGGAATTGAACTAATTGTCTCCTGCAAACTCCACTCCCCTTTCGCTCCCATTTATTCCCTATGGGAGGGGCCATTCACCATCCACCTGTGGCTTCACTCCCAAGTCAGCCCTTGTTTCTTAGCTGTTCCCTTCTCTTGGCAGCTCTACACATGCACACACTGGGAACAGGCTCCAGCTGTTCTTCTGCCCCACTGATCTCCGACTCCGAAGGCAGCTGATAACTGTCAGATGGCCCTGGCCCCCTCTCTGCCTCCGACACAGAGCCCTCCTCAGAGCCTTCCCCAGACTTCAGGACTGGCCCAGGTTCCTCCCCAACCTCCTCACTCTCCGTATCCACTGGCTGGCCCCAACACCGCTCAGCTAAAGTACAGCGTCCTATATTCTTTTTAATTTGAAATGTTGATGGCCTGCTCTCTATCTAGAAGGGCTTGTGACAGACAGGTGCAATCTAGGGGGGAAAGAGAAACGGGTAAAACTAACGGGGGAACTCAACGAATTAATGGAAAAGATTCAATAAATATCAGCCTGGCCAGAGAAGCTCTTAAGGGAGACGAGAGCCGAAGACAATAACTTCATCTAGCATTAAAAGGTAGATTAAGGGAAGTCCCAGCCTGGCTCCCCAGGAGGAAAAGCGATTGCTTACTGACACAGAATATTTTTCTCTCCTTTTTCTCTGGATCAGAAATTTTATTTACCTAGTCAATTTACGTGCCGTCCATTTCACTGCCCGACCACCGCTGAGAACGTCGTAAAATAGCAAGTAATAGGCAGTCCCCAACTCAGGACTCCAGCTGAGCCCTGAATTTCTGCTGCTAAGCCAGACAGTTGATAAGTGAATTTCGCCCCATTTAAGGCCTTTCTTGCCACAGTCACGAAGCCAATCGGCGCAGTTGTTAAGTCAGTCACATCGTTGTTAAGTGAATCTGACTTCCCCGTTGACAATGCTCGTCAGACGGTCGCAAAAGGGGATTCCCCTGACTCCGGGACACCGCAACCGTCATAAATACGAGACAGTTGCCAAGCGTCTGAAGTTGAGCATGGGGACTCTGTCATGTTTATAAGGGTGAAAAACAGTCATAAGTCACTTTTTTCAGTGCCATCGGAATGGTCACTAAATGAACTTTGGGCTTTGCTTGTCGCAAAATGGAATCACACATGACTCTGGGACGTTGCAACCGTCATAAATATGAGACCGTTGGCAAGCATCTTAATTTGGGTCTCCTGACCCTGGGGATGCTGCATAGGTGTGAAAAACGGTCATAACTCGCTTTTTCCAGCGCCGTTTGTAACTTTGAACGGTCATTAAATGAATGGTTGTAAGTCGAGGACTACCTGCATAAAACAAGTAGAATTTTAAAAGGCTTAGAAATATTGAGCATTAAAAGGCAAAACTTTATAATGAGGTGGGCTCCTGCGCAGATTGTAACATCTATAGAGGTACTATTAGAATTTTTGTATACATGTACAATGGCTCAGTGGCTAAGATGCTGAGCTTGTCGATCGAAAGGTCGGCAGTTCGGCGGTTCGAATCCCTAGCGCCACGTAACGGAGTGAGCTCCCGTTCCTTGTCCCAGCTTCTGCCAACCTAGCAGTTCGAAAGTATGTAAAAATGCAAGTAGAAAAAATAGGGACCACCTTTGGTGGGAAGGGAACAGCGTTCCGTGCGCCTTTGGCGTTTAGTCATGCCAGCCACATGACCACGGAGACGTCTTCGGACAGCACTGGGCTGAGCTTCCAGAAGCCGCCGCTAACGGTTCACCCGAACCAGTAACAACCAGCTGAATGCCACACTTGGCCAATAAAGAATTCTATTCTATGAATTGGGGTAATTGGGATCCCGGCAGTTGGACATCAACTGTTCAGCTTTCCTCTTGTCCAAGATCCTGTGGTGTCAGAAGATGTTTGAAAGAATGACCTTCTTTTTAACGTCCTGCAATTTTCCAGGTCATCTCCAAGGCCGGATCCAGGGTGAGTATCTTTTAATCTTCCTAATGAGAGGCTACGGCACGATTGTCAGCTCTACAAGACAGAGCAAATTAAGAAATCAATTGCACGTACTTGCTGGAATAAAAACCATCCCCTTCGGAAGGAAGGTCAAACGAGGAATTACAGATCACCTTTGACTTACGACAGTTTGTTTAGAGACCAGTTCAGAGTTACAACGGAATTTTTAAAAAGCGGCTTGTCACCAATGTTCCCTCTAATTTTTGTTCAGTGTGCGCGGAAAAGTATAGTGTTTGAGCGGCACATTTTCATGCCCGAGCACCTGAATTTTTACTGCCCAGTAGCTGCCTAATCCCCCCCCCACATTTTCCTGATCCCTTCCATTTCATTTCATTTTCATTTTCATTTATTTGTATGCCGCCCTTTTCCCTAAAAAGGACTCAGGGCGGCTCACAACTCAAGGGAGGGGAAAGACAAACAAAGTTACAAAAAACATAAACCATACACAGTTAAAAAGCACAACAATCATACCATTCGAGGTGGGGCTGCGAGTCTTTAGCCCCAGGCCTGTCGGAGCAGCCAGGTTTTAAGGGCTTTGCGGAAGGCCTGGAGGGTGGTGAGGGTACGAATCTCCACGGGGAGTTCGTTCCAGAGGGTCGGAGCAGCCACAGAGAAGGCCCTCCTCCGGGTAGTCGCCAGTCGACACTGGCCGGCGGATGGAATTCGGAGGAGGCCTAGTCTGTGGGATCTTATTGGTCTAGTGGAGGTAATTGGCAGTAGGCGGTCTCTCAAGTACCCAGATCCAATACCATGAAGGGCTTCCAGACCCTGACCTCTGTGTAGTTGGAAATTGGGGGGGGAGTTGTTGGCGGAGAAGGCTCAGCCCTTCCTCCTTCATGCCCTGAAGTTCATTCCAGCCACCGTCCAAGAGAGGCTTCCAGAGGGAGCGCCAGTCAGAGAAGTTTGGCCGGAGGGAGAAAGAGTCTCTTTTAGGACAGCCGAGTTGTTTGAAGGGCCATCTGAACATTCGCAGAGGGACCCTTCAGCTCCGCTTGGCTACCTCCGCGAAATGCGCGGCTGAAGTCCGAAGGGCGCTGGAAATGGAGCCTCTCGGGGCTGCTGAGTCCTTTGACTGCGGGGGAGGCAGAGGGAGCCTCGGTGGGGCTGAACGCTTTTGGCTAATGGGGAGGAAGAGCGCCCCCTGTGGGAAAACATGTTTCCTCTTAATAAAATCACTGAGCGGCAGTTGGAAACTCCTGCGTGGCGTTTTCCTGTCACGTGTGCGGCCGCACAGCTGCGCAGCTTAGAGGGAACATTGCTTGTGACCAGAGGTAGCATTCAGCCGGTTCGGACTGGTTCCCCTGAACCAGTAGTGGAAATCACAGGTGGGCCCAATCACCTGTCCTAGCCCTATGCTGTCCTATTTAAGCACGTTTTCAAGCTGGACGCATATGTGCAATCCACACATGTGAGTAAAGCCCATGCACAGAAGAATGAGTGCATGAGTGGACCGGGCGCACGCTCACATTCGTGAACCGGTAGGGAAAGTAAGTGAATACCATCCCTGCTTGTGACACTCTTTTTCACACTTAGAAACTCTGCAGCCTCCCCAGGCCCACGTGACCAAAATTCGGATGCTTGGCAACTGGCTCGTAGTTATGACGGTTGTAGTGTGCCGGGGCGATGTGATCCCCCTTTGCAACCTTCTGAAAAGCAAAGTCAACGAGGAAGCCAGATTCTCTTAACAATCCAATTATTACCTGTAATCCAGCCTATTAGAAGAGCTATTTCTCACACCAACAATGTCCTACTCTGAAAATAAGACCTCACCAGATAATAAGCCCAATTGGGCTTTTGTGCACATGCACTAAAATAAGCCCTCCCTGAAAATATTGCAACACAGCAGCAGCCATGAGGTGACTATGCTCGCCCCCCTCCTGCACCTCAAAAGTAATAAGACCTCCCCGAAAATAAGGTCAAGTGCTTATTTCCGGGATCAAAAGAAAATAATTTTCTTTTGTCTTATTTTCGGGAAAACACAGTACTTGACTCCATTTTCATGGTCAGCCACCAGAAGCCACCAAGAAATTCAGGAGAATCACTGATCTTGAGGCTGGTAGTCACAGAAGTAATCTTAGTTTAATTCGTTGTTTTTTTTATTGAGACAAATCGGCACCAGACAGCCCTTAAAACACCCAATCTGTGGGCAGAAAACCAGGGTAGATGGTCTTCATTTTTCCTCCAGAAGATGAAATTCTCCAGGATCTAAGAAATCCATTCCACTTTTAGTAGAATTCTTCGGTCAGATTGCATGGAAAGGTTGGATCTCCAGGGAGGTTGAGGTAACCATCTGTAGGAAAGGTCTTGAGAGACCAGAAAAAGCCTCGTTAAGACTCAATATTCAGCTTATTAACAGCATGAAAAGTTGGAATGGACCTTGGAGGTCTTCTAGTCCACCCCCCTGCTCAGGCAGGAAACCATTTGGCTGTCCAATCTCTTCTTAAAAACTTCCAGTGTTGGAGCACCCCCAACTTCTGGAGTCAAGTCGTTCCACGGATTAATTATTAGTGATCCCATCCCATTAGACGATCCATATCTTGGCCCTGTCAGCGTTCCAAGTATCATGCAGGATTAAATCACAGTCCAAGGCAAAACGATCCTTAAAGTTCCAATTTAATAAGTCAGACATCTTAGCACATCTGTGAAATTCCAATTCTGGAAGTTACGTAGGATTCCCACCCAGTTGGAAGTTCATGATCTTGTCCCCACACCCACAAATCCATCACATGGTCCAATCTTCTTCTTCCACACTGGCATCTCCACCCAGCTGCTTCCGGTCAGGTGCAGAAGTGCGGAGACAAAAGATGACCTTGGGCTTCTAGAAAAGAATGACAACAACACATTCCACAATTCTACTCCTTTCTATTCCCCGCTCCCAACTACTACACTAATGAAACAGCATAATGAAAGCAGAGAGAGTGTGGCAGGCCAAAGATCCTAAAAGGGATATAACTGCAGGCCTGATAGGCTCAACATTTACAAGGACCTACTGAATGTGTTTTCATGGTCAACGGCAACAGGAGCTGTAGAGTTTTTACAGTGAATCATCTGAATGGTCCTTGGAACTGAGGTTACACGTGTAAGTAAAAACTGCAGCAATCTGCAGAAAATATTTGCCTGTCAGCTATTCTTTGCTTGCAGTGTTCCCAGGCATCAAGGGCACGGGATGATACAAAGTATAACCTGTAACATTCACTCATTTGATAACACTTGATTCATTCAGTGTGTGAGAACATGCACATTCTCACGAACACCAATGATGTAAGGACTAACCAATTATTGTGCCTTGGAGACTTGTTAGCCAATAATGATGTAACATGGAAAGTAGGTAGAGCTCAAAGAAGCTGAAAACACTATAAGAATGATGTTTCATGATTAATAATTTTGCTGTTGATTCTCATGTCAATTCTGGATGCTCAATAAACTTTGGTTGATTCAGCTATCCGTGGGTGGACTACATTCTTTTCATCTTCAGCCTCGGGACCCTAAATGCTACATTTTTGGCGCCCGAACAGGGACCCATACTTTGTCCAGGAGCCACTAAAAGATCCAGGGAGACCCACAAAATTGCATCTTATCTCACTTTCTCCCAGAGTTCGTTACAGATAGTCCTTGACTTAAAACAGTTCATTTAGTGACCATTCAAACTTACAACAGCACTGAAAAAAGTGACTTATCCAGGGGTGGGATTGAAAATCTTTAGCAACCGGTTCTCTGCCTGGTTGCTAGGTGGGCGTGGCCTTGGTGGGCGTGACCTACTCAGCCTCCTGCACCACAGTGTGTGTGTGTGTGTGTGTGTGTGTGTGTGTGTGTGTGTAAGGGGTGTTTTCACCCTCCCGATCTCTGGAGGGTGAAAACGGCCTTCCTGTGCTCCAAAGCCCCTCCGGAGGCTGGACACGAGCCCGTTTCTGATCTTCCGGAACTTCCAGGAGGCCTGTTTTTCACTCTCCCAGAGCCTCCACACGGGACCTGTGCTTACCTGGCATCCAAAATGTGACGCGTGATGACTCCTTGGAAGGGCGAGCAGGGTGGGCATGGCCAGCCAGTCCTTGGATCTACCAGTTCGGTGAACCAGAAGTAAAATTGACATCTGGTTCGCTCGAACCGGCCCGAACAGGCTGAATCCACCCCTGCTTGTGACCGTTTTTCACACTTCTGACAAGCAAAGGAAGCCAGATTTATTTAACAACTGCGTAAATTAACAACTGTGATGATTCACTAAACTGTGGTGTGGTTTGGTTGGTTGGTCTTTGGATTTATATGCCGCCCTTCTCCCAAGGACTCAGGGCGGCGTACAACATAAAAAAAACAACACATATTACAAAAGTTAAAAAAAATTAAATAGAATATCCAAAACAAACCCAATTAAAATTAACAATAACATTTTAAAAAATCGATTAAAATTAACAAAGATCCTAAAACAGGGCAGAACTCATTTAAGAAATGTCTCGCTTAGCCACGGAAATGTTGGGCTCCATTGTGGTCGTAAGCAGGGGTGGGATTCAGTCAGTTCGTACCGGTTCGTGTGAACTAGTACTTCTGCTGAGTATTTGGCCCCCGCCCAGCTGCCCCTGCTTTTTCCTGTCCTATATTTTTTAGCTCAGCTGATTCGCGCCGCACAGCCGATTGTCACGCATCGGCTGTTTTACTCACCGACGCTGACGTAGAAGGTAAGTTTTGAAACTTAAAAAGGTCATTTAAAAAAATATATCCTTTTTTTATTTTCTATTTTCATAACATATAATCCCATGTATACTATTACATAGCCAATATCCTATTGTATTAAGTAGTAATTATATCAGTTCCTCTTGTCATCAACGCCCAGAAAGATAAAAACCCATTATTGGCTCTTCTGCTCTCCATACACCTCTTTCTTCTACCTCTCTCCTTCCTCCTTTCTTCCCTCCGTCATCCTTTCCTACTCTACTTCCCCTTCCTTTCTCCTTCTCCTCTCTCTGCATTCCACTCCTCCTTATCCTCCTCATCTTCCCCCTTACCCTCTCTCTTACCCCTCTCTTCCTATCTTTCTTCTCTTTCTTTCTTTCTTCTCTTCTCTCTTCTTTCTTTCTTTCTTTCTTTCTTTCTTCTCTCTTCTTTCTTTCTTTCTTTCTTTCTTTCTTTCTTCTCTCCTCTGGAGGTCATTTTTTAAAAATGCTGCACACTCGAGTGCAAAGTGCGTACTCACCGAACTGGTTGTTAAACCGGTTGCATCCCACCACTGGTCGTAAGTCAAGGATTACCTGTATTGATCCAGATAGCCAAATCGATTCTGGTGTCCAAACCATCCCTGGAATTTAAAAAATAAAATAAACATAACAGGTCCAGTGACTGTAAAATTTTAGCATTCCGCAAATCTTCCTTGAAATGTGCAGACTGCAGTGCAGCCAAGCCTCTCGTTCATATATTAATGTTATTTTGGTATTAAATATTTATCATTACTATGTTGATATGTTAATACGTTAACTCTGTTAGACTGTCAGGGACCTTCCGTGTTTATTTTTATTTCTGTTTTACTTTTTCTGCTCTTTAGACATTAAGACTGATGTTGGTGGGTTTGTATATTTTTAGCCATGGACTTTTTTCTTGTTCATTCTCATTTTTAAAAAAAAATAAAAAATAGCAAGTTGAAAACGTGTTTTAAGCCGCCCCAGGAAAATGCTCTCTTATTTTCTCTGTTTTTCTTATTAGTGTCAAAAGCTCAAATTGAGGATGGCTGTGGGACAGAACTCTTGTCTTCGGCAAAATCGAAGACAAAATTGGAAGCAAAATGCAGATATTTAAAATATATAATTCCAATCATACGGTTGGAAGGGACCCTAGATGTTTTCTAGTCCACCCCCCCTGTCCAGTCCGGGAAATATTTTTGTTTATTGAGTTATTTTATAACTTCCTCAAATTAATGACCATAGCTAATACTACTTCCTCCTATTTTTCCCAAAACAATCCTGCGAGGTGGATTGGGCAGAGAGTCACCAAAGTCACCCAGCTGGTTTTTGCGCTTAAGGCGGGACTACAACTCAAAGGGTGCAAAGTCACCAAGCTGGCTTCCCTGCCTAAGGTGGAACTAGAACTCCCAGTCTCCTGGTGATTGGTCCAAAGTCACCAAGCTGGCTTCCCTGCCTAAGGTGGAACTAGAACTCCCAGTCTCCTGGTGATTGGCCCAAAGTCACCAAGCCAGCTTCCTTGCCTAAGGTGGAACTAGAACTCCCAGTCTCCTGGTGATTGGCCCAAAGTCACCAAGCCGGCTTCCTTGCCTAAGGTGGAACTAGAACTCCCAGTCTCCTGGTGATTGGCCCAAAGTCACCAAGCCGGTTTCCCTGCCTAAGGTGGAACTAGAACTCCCAGTCTCCTGGTGATTGGCCCAAAGTCACCAAGCCGGCTTCCTTGCTTAAGGTGGAACTAGAACTCCCAGTCTCCTGGTGATTGGCCCAAAGTCACCAAGCCGGCTTCTCTGCCTAAGGTGGAACTAGAACTCCCAATCTCCTGGTGATTGGCCCAAAGTCACCCAGCTGGCTTCCTTGATTAGAACTCACTGTCTTCGGTTTATTGGCCCAAAGTCACCAAGCCGGCTTCCCTGCCTAAGGTGGAACTAGAACTCCCAGTCTCCTGGTGATTGGTCCAAAGTTATCCAGCCGACTTCCTTGCCTAAGATGGAACTATAACTCCCAGTCTCCTGGTGATTGGGCCAAAGTCACCCAGCTGGCTTTCTTGCCTTATGTGGGACTAGAACTCACTGCCTCCTGGTGATTGACCCAAAGATCTGGATCATAGCTCCCCTTTTTTCAGGCAGATCATAACTTCAAACAGTTGCTAAGCAACTGGTCATAAGTCAAAGACTGCCTCTAGAATAATGCAAAGGAGAGGAAACTCAAAAAAGTGGAACCTCAAAAACACCTATCCAGAAAAACTGTCCAGAAATTCTCCAGAAATGTAGCAATAGAATACAGAGGAGAATATGTAAACACAACAACGGATAGAGTGGATGGAGGGAGGAGTAGAAGGAAAGATAGGAAGGAGAGGAGGAAGGAGAGGAATAGGAGAAAGGGAAAGGCAGAGGAAGAATGGGAGGGAATGTAAGAGTAGGAAAGAGGGGAGGAATGGGAAGAAGAGGGGAAGGGTAAAGGGGAGGAAGGGGAAGGAGAGAAGGGAAAGGAGAGGAGGAAGGAAGGAAGGAGAGAAGAAAGAGAAGAAAGGGAGGTGGGAAGGAGGGAGGGAAGGAGGGAGGGAAGCAAGGAGGGAAGCAAGGAGGGAAGGAAGGAGGGAAGGAAGGAGAGAAGGAGAGAAGAAAGGAGGGAAAGAAGGAGGGAAGGAAGGAGAGAAGGAGAGAAGAAAGGAGGGAAGGAAGGAGGTAATGTAGGAGAGAAGGAAGGGGAGAAGGAAGGAGGAAAGGAAGGGGGAAAGGAAGGAGAGAAGGAGAAAAGAAAGGAGGGAAGGAAGGAGGGAAGGAAGGAGAGAAGGAGGGAAGGGGAAGGAAGGAGGGAAGGAAGGGGAGTAGGAGAGAAGAAACGAGGGAAGGAAAGAGGGAGGGAGGGAAGAAGAAGTAGGACCGTTATAAGATGGATCTATGGGATGTTAAAAAAGCAATCTTCAAGTATATTGTCAACAGTAGGGAAAAATTGTTATAAATACATATTATTAATAACAGTTATGAGATCATATAATTGTGAATGTATATATGAAATTGATAAAATTAAAATAATAATAATAAAATAAAATAAAATAAAATAAAAAAACACAAAAACTGGCTATACTAAAGTTGAAAAAACTTTTAAAAAAAAGAATACAGAATCAGGATTCTCCTCCTGCAGACCATTTTTGTCAATAGATTTTGGAATCAATGTTTTGCCAGCTGGCTGTGTTCTTGTTGCATCTTTTTCAGCTCAAGGAAGAAACTGAAGCTGTGGGTCAAAACCGCTCCTCCTCCTCCAATTTTTGAGCATCTCCCACATCCTCCGATATTTCTCCGACTGTTAACCTAGACCTTCAGAAGGAGGCATCCAGGAGTTCTGGTGGGCTCAGGATCTCTAAAAGGGACTTTCTGATTCTGGATCCATCTTCATTCTCAGATGTAGAAATTCTGGGCTCATGAGATGTGCCTGATCTGCAGAAGTCTCATCTGTCCGGGAGATGCTGCAGGGAAATTTTTACCCTTGTAGCTTCTAGTGTTGTTCACCTTGGAAGTTTTAACATGGGTGGACTTCAGCTCCCAGAATTCACCAGCCAGCATGCTGGGTGGGGAATTCTGGGAGTTGAAGTCCAGCCTTCTTAAAGCATGCTGGCTGGGGAATTCTGGGAGTTGAAGTCCACCCCTGTTAAAATGAGTTGGCTGAGGAATGAGTTGGTTCACCCCTCTTAAAGCATGCTGGGTGGCGAATTCTGGGAGCTGAAGTCCACCTCTCTTAAAATTGCCCAAGGTTGAGAAACACTGGTCTTGGCAGATCTTCTCCCTGTGTTTCAGAACCATTTTCAGTGCAGTTGAAGAACATCTGGCGAAGGAAAACAGCCATAATGGAACAGCAAAGCAACATGGATCGAGAAGAGATGTCGGGACACAATTAGAAAGAACATCAAAGAAATTAAGGAGGTGTCACCTTAGCATCATTGCTAATAAATGAGAACTAAAACTTACTTCTCTGTACTTTCCAAGTTTTTTTCTCTTTCTTTCTTTCTTTCTTTCTTTCTTTCTTTCTTTCTTTCTTTCTTTCCTTCCTTCCTTCCCTCCTCTCTCTCCCCCTTCCTTCCTTCCCTTCCTCCTCTCTTTTCCTTCCTTCCTTCCTTCCTTCCTTCCTTCCTTCTTTCCTTCCTTCCTTTTTTCTTTCCTTCCTTCCTTCTGTGCAACAAGATACCTCCAGAAGTTGTGAATTTTCCAACATTGGAACTTTTTAAGAAGAGCTTGGACAACAATTTGTCTGAAATGGTATAGGGTTTCCTGCCTGAGCAGGGGGTTGGACTGGAAGACCTCCAAGGGCCCTTCCAACTCTGTTATTACTATTACTATTATTCTTTCTTTCTTTCTTTCTTTCTTTCTTTCTTTCTTTCTTTCTTTCTCTCTCTCTCTCTCTCTCTCCCTCCCTCCCTCCCTCCCTCCCTCCTTCTTTCTTTCTTTCTTTCTTTCTTTCTTTCTTTCTTTCTTTCTCCCTGAAAAAGGAAGTTGGCACCTGGTTTTCCTCCAGAGGTGCACAGATCATTTCCAGAATGGCAGTCCTACTTCCCTTCTGAGTGGCATCTTATAGTATCCCAAGAATTCAGGGAAAACTGGAGGAATAAATAAATGACAGCTGGAGGGAAGCTCTCATCAATTTAATGAAATCCAAGCTGAATGAAAATTAAATGAATGAAATGCAATTCACGGGTTATATCCCTCGATAACTTACCTGCCTCCTGGGGGGAAAAAATTAAAATTTGGCACTGGACAACCATGTTCGAAAGGGATGCGGTGGCTCGGTGGCTAAGATGCTGAGCTTGTCTATCAGAAAGGTCGGCAGTTCGGCAGTTCGAATCCCTAGCACCGCGTAACGGAGTGAGCTCCAGTTACTTGCCCCAGCTTCTGTCAACTTAGCAGTTCGAAAGCATGTAAAAAATGCAAGCAGAAAAATAGGGACCACCTTTGGTGGGAAGGTTACAGCGTTCCATGCGCCTTCGGCGTTGAGTCATGGCGGCCACATGACCACAGAGACGTCTTCGGACAGCGCTGGCTCTTTGGCTTAAAACGGAGATGAGCACCGCCCCCTAGAGTCTGGAATGACTGGCACATATGTGTGAGGGGAACCTTTACCTTTAATCATATTCAGAGAATGCAGCTTACAGCCCCAACAAATGGAAACATCTGTGATTTGGGGCCTCTGTGGTGTAACTTGAAAGAACTGCGGTATCCACATCTATTTTAAGAGGACTATCAACATTACTGCCTCTTGGTGGATCTTTGGAGTTGATGGTCCCCAATACATTCTGGTTTTACAGGCGAATCTGAAGGAGGTCTTCAAATGTACAGGTAACTCCGTTTGTTTAGTGACTGTTTGAACTTACAACAGCACTGAAAAAAAAGTGATAGGGCCATTTCTCACCCTTACGACTGTTTGCAGCAGCCGCCTAGTCACACGATCAAAATTCGGACTCTTGGCATCTGACTCATATTTATGATGGCTGCAGCATCCTGGGGGTCACGTGACCCACTTTTGCGACTTTTTGAGAAGCAAAGTCAACGGGGGAAGCTGAGTGTTGTGGCCCACCAGCGACCAGCGGAGCTGGTGGGCAGACTCCGACAGTGAGGAGGTTGGGGAGGAACCTTGGCCAGTCCTGGAGTCTGTGGAAGGCTCGGATGAGGGCTCTGCATCGGAGGCAGAGAGGGGGCCACATGACAATTATCAGCTGCCTTCGGAGTTGGAGATCAGTGGGGCAGAAGAACAGCTGGAGCCTGTTCCCAGTGTGTGCATGCACAGAGCTGCCAGACAAAAGGAACAGCTAAGGAACAAGGGCTGACTCGGGAGTAAAGGCACAGGTGGATGGTGAATGGCCCCTCCCATGGGGAATAAAGAGGAGCGAAAGGGGAGTGGAGTTTGCAGGAGGCAATTAGTTCAATTCAATTAGAGTGAAGATCTGTTCCTGACTTCTTGCCAAGTATTGCCTGCTACAGAGTGGCGTTTGGAAGATATCGGCCTGGCAGCTCTCCAAGCCTGATCAAGGCCTGTAGTTGTGAAATCTCTTGAAAGACTCCCGGCTGGGACTTTGCTGGAGAGGAATTCTCTTTAACCTAAATAATAGGGGTTTTATCGGGACGAGGAGCCGGCTTCATGATCTTGGGAGGCCTAGGCCAGGACACTAAATTCACTTCACAACCAGGTTACTAAGTTAACAACCGCAATGATTCCCTTAACCACCGTGACAAAAAAAAGTCCTTAAATGGGTCCACCAATGTCTCCGCCACTTAAATTTGGCTCTCAATTGTGGTCGTACATGGAGGGCGTCCCGTGTTTATTATATTTTCCGGCTGGCTACGGACGTTCGGCGTAGAAGGAAACATATCTGAGAAAACGGGCAGGTTGCGCTTTGCATAATGCATGAATTTTCTCCTTCAAGGTCACTTTTTGGCTCCCAACGAGAAAGCCTCGGTCTCCTTCGCAGCCCGCCGGCTCTCCCGGCGAGATGCCAGCCTGACTCTCATCACCATTTTTAACGAGAGGAATATTGCACCGGTGTGACTTATTATAAGCGCTATTCTAAGGGATAACGAGTCGATATATTTGTTTTTTCTCCCCCCCCCTTTTTTTTGATCTACAGCCCCGATAGGAAGCCATCCATGAAGTTTATTAAACCTGCCTAATTTTCCATCAAGTTCGCAGAAACTATCGATCCTGTCGGCCGAGGTTTATCTGACTCGGGTGGCAGGGTGAAGTTAACGCAAAATCATTTCAAGGCAACGGAGGAGGGTCGGTGGGGGTGGGGTAGGTGGGAGGTGGTGGGACGGAGAGGAGAAATGAGAAACTTATTTTGGAAGAAGGAGAAGGAGAAGGAGGAGGAGAAGGAGGAGGAGGAGGAGGAGGAGAGGGGGAGGAGGAGGAGGAGGAGGAGGAGGAGAAGAAGAAGAAGAAGAAGAAGAAGAAGAAGAAGAAGAAGAAGAAGAAGAAGAAGAAGAAGAAGAAGAAGAAGAAGAAGAAGAAGAAATAATTAAATAAATAAAACTGCAATTTGAATGAGGCTGCAAAATGTCTCGGAACAACCACGGGCCAACTGGTTTACCGTGGGAAGAAGGAAGAAAAACAGAAACAACAAATCAGATCAGATTTGGGTCCATTTCCAAGGAGAATCAGGTAGCAATAGCGCTTATTGACGTCGTAGTCCTCAACTTACAACAGTTCATTTAGTGACCCTTTAAGGTCATAGCGGCACTGAAAAAAGTGACCACTTTTTGCCCTTATGACCGTTGCAGCATCCCCAGGGTCACGGGAACGAAATTCAGATGCTTGGCAACTGACTCACATTTATGATGGTGGCACTGTCCCCGGGGGTCCCGTGATCCCCTTTTGCGACCTTCTGATCAGAAAAAGTCAATGGGGGGGGGGAGGGGGACGACGACACCAGATTCATTTAACAACCGTGTGTCCTGAGTTCACAAACTGCAGCGATTCACTTCACAACTATGGCAAGAAAGGTTGTAAAATGGGGCAAAATTTGCTTCACATTTAGCAACAGAAATACTGGGCTGAATTGTGGTCGTAAGTCGAGGTCCCGTTCTCTGGAGTCAGAGAGAACCAATCATCCTTCAGCTTTTGATTGTTTGGAAAACATAACAACTCCTCTTTTTCTTCTCTTCATTTTTTCAGGAATAACACAATAACACACACACCCTAGCCGGTTTCTGATCTGATTTGGCATCAAGCAAGAAATAGCCATAGCACATGGACTTACATACCACTTCACAGTGCTGTTACAGCCCTTTCTAAGCGATTTATAGTCAGCCTATTGCCTCCCCAACAATCTGGGTCCTCATTTTACCGACCTCGGAAGGATGGAAAGCCGAGTCAACTTTGAGCCAGTCAGGATTGAACTCCTGGCAGTGGGAATGCAGAGCTAGCCTGCAATACTGCCTTCTAATCGCTGCGCCACCTGAGCTCTTGAGGTAGCAGAAGCACAAGTTGTCCTCGATTTATGACCAATTGCTTAGCGACCGTTTGAAATGTTGATTTACCTGGGGGAAAGGGAACTTTCGACTCGTATCCAAAGTTCTGATAGTCACTGTTAGGAATGTAATCTAACGGTTGGGTTGGCAATATATAAATCATGTAACAATGCTATCTATACCTGTTTCTTTAAATCATACTGTAAAAATGTGATTGGTTGCTGTTTTCCCCAATCGGCCACAAGAGGGAGCCAGAATGACTGTTAGTTCTCTGTTTCATTAGATGTTGGGCTGATCTGATCTGAGTGTTTTGGAAGCTGGCTGTTAGAAAGTGCTATTGTAAGTTTTGCAACTGCTAGCAAACTTTGAATGCTGAACAGATTATATGAGTACTGGACTATGTTATTTGGATTATCCCTTAACTGAAAGACATTGATGACTGACTGTCTTATCCGTGTGTGACTTGGACTGTAATGTGCTCTACATGGGGCTGCCCTTGAAGAGCATCCGAAGACTTCAGCTAGTCCAGAATGCGGCCGCGCGAGTGATCGTGGGCGCACCACGGTTCGCCCACATAACACCGATCCTCCATGAGCTGCACTGGCTACCTGTTGGTCTCCGGGTGCACTTCAAGGTCCTACTCACCACCTATAAAGCGCTCCATGGTAGTGGATCTGGCTATTTGAGAGACCGCCTTCTGCCAATTACCTCCCTGCGTCCCATCAGATCGCATAGAGTTGGCCTCCTCCATATTCCATCCGCCAGTCAGTGCCGACTGGCGACTACTCGGAGGAGAGCCTTCTCTGTTGCGGCTCCGACACTATGGAACAATCTCCCCGTGGAGATTCGTACCCTCACCACCGTCCAGGCCTTCCGCACAGCCCTCAAGAACTGGCTAACCCGTCAGGCCTGGGGATAATCTTATTTTCGCCCCTCCCGAATGCTGAGTGAATGTTGAGTTTTATTGTCTAATTTACTTTGTGCACATTTCTTTTTTCGTATTGTCCTACACTCCCCTTCCTTTTTGATTGTAAGCCGCCCTGAGTCCCCTCAGGGAAAAGGGCGGCCTATAAATAAATAAATCTACAAATCTACAATCTACTGTTTGATGGACTCTGATACCTCTATTTCCACGAAAGTAAAAGCCTATTTCAACTGCAGTGTCTCTGTATGCTGGTTTGTGTGTTCTCCAACACAACTCTCACAATGCTTCGCTGAAGGTACTCGCTCTCCCAACAGGGAGCTTACCTAACAGTCACCACCTACCCCTGTGGTCATGTGACCACACCTTGGGCGCTAGAAAACACGACTCCGCTTACGGTTGTTTGTAGCGTTCTGTGATCATGTGACTGAGTTTTTTTTATTATGCTTTTTGCCTAAAAGCGATTCTTCTGATTTTTAGAAGATTCTTCTGATTTTCAGAAACCCGTGCCGATAGCGAGCAACCGTTTCCCCCTTACGACCAGCGCGTTAACTGAAACGACTGATACAAAAAAAAACCTTGTATTACTATTGTTACAACTTGCGGTAGGCTCCGTTACCGTCATAACTCAAGGACTACAGGTAATACTTGACTTGCAACCGCAGTGGCGACACAAGCAAGGCAGTTGTTCAGTGACTTTTGCCCCACGTTACGACCTGCTTGCCGACCGTTGTTAACTAAGTCACTGAATTTGTTAAGTTAGTCACACAGTTGTTAAGTGAGACCGCCTCCTGCCGATCACCTCCCATAGACCGATTCGATCACACAGATTAGGTTAGGTCTCCTCCGGATTCCATCTGCCAGCCAATGTCGGCTGGCGACTCCCCGGGGGAGAGCCTTCTCTGTTGCAGCTCCAGCCCTCTGGAACGATCTCCCCATGGAGATCCGGACCCTTACTACCCTCCCGGCCTTCTGCAAAGCTGTTAAGTCCTGGCTGCTCCAGCAGGCCGGGGGGCCCTCGATATATCCAGCCCCCCGGAGATTGTGATTGTTGTATATTTTAATGTTGTTTGTGTATTATTCCCCCCTCCCTTGTTTTATTGTAAGCCGCCCGGAGTCCTTCGGGAGTGGGCGGCATACAAATTAATAAAACTATAAACTATAAACAACTATAAACTATAAGTGAATCCCTGGGGATACGGTGACTGGGGATACGGTGACCGTCACAAATATGAGCCAGTTGCCAAAATGTCCGGATTTTGAATCATGTGACCATGGAGATGCTGCACAAACGGTCGTAAGTGTGAGACACCGCCGTAGGTCACTTTTTTCAGTGCTGTTGTAACTTCAAAGGGTCACGAAACAAATGTTTGCTCGTCGAGGACTTCCTGTAATAAGATTTTTCAAAGCAAAAGACAGATAGAGAAAACCCCAGTTCCACTTTATGTATTAACAAATGTGTGTGTCGGGGGGTGGGGAGGGACGGACACACACACACACATACACACACACACAAGTTGTGCTTGATTTGTGCTGGCATTTGTCCTTGCCAGGGATCTGCTGGGAGGAAAGGATTTCAATTCGTTCACAGCTGGAACCGTGATGAAATTCTTTTTAATCCCAAATTTAGAACTGCAGTGAGCGACCTCCGGCAGGGGATGGAAGAGAGGAGGAGGGGGGAAAGGGAGGAAGAGATAAGAGGAGAAAGAAAAGGAGGACTGTACAAAAGAGGAGGGGAGAGGCACCAATTTTCAACTCCGGCTCTGCTCATGGTTGCCTATGGTCGCATTTACAACCTGTATTTGATAAGTAGATATGCAGGCAGGCGGGTATTGCAAACTTGTTCCCAGAGCATATGTAACATCTCTTTCCCACCAATATTTCTCGTAATAGAATAACCCAATAAAAGAGTTGGAAGGGACCTTGGAGGTCTTCTAGTCCAACCCCCTGCTTTGGCAGGAAACCCTACACCACTTCAGACAAATGGTTATCCAACATCTTCTTAAAGACTTCCAGTGTTGGGGCATTCACAACTTCTGGAGGCAACTTCTGTTCCACTGATTAATTGTTCTCATTCTCAGGAAATTTCTCCTTAGTTCTAGGTTGCTTCTCTCCTTGATTAGTTTCCACCCATTGCTTCTTGTCCTACACTCAGGTGCTTTGGAGAATAGCTTGACTCCCTCTTTTGGGGGGCAGCCTCTGAAATATTGAAAGACGGGTATCATGTCATCCCTAGTCCTCCTTTTTATTAAACTGGACATACCCAATTCCTGCAACCGTTCTTCATATGTTTTAATGCCCTAATCATGCTGAAATTAAATGCACCCACACTTCCCAATGAGTTTCCCTGGGTGAGGGGGATTAGAACTCAGGTTTCGCCACCCCAGTCTGGGTTGTTCTCCACTACGTCTGATTGGTTCTTGGGCTGAGAGAGAGGGAGTATCAGATTCAGAATCAGCCAATAGGGTTTGGTGACTGAGTTGGACTAGAATCCAAGACTCTCCACCTCCCTCCTAATCCTTTTCATTCTTCATTACCCCCGATTGATTATTGAGCCGAGGAGGAGGATTGGCCCAAAGTCATCCAATGAGATTCCATGACTGAGGAGGACTGGAACAGCCTCCACCCCCCAATTCTGATTGGCTCTTGGCCTGAGAGAGAAGTTGTGAGAGGGAAGTACTGATTCAGAGTTAGCCAATGAGCTTCTGTGGATGGGGGAGAACTAGAATCCAGGTCTCCCCTTTCCTTGTCCAGCCCCTTCTCCACTATTGGAGATTGGCTCTTGGCCTGAGAGGGAGGGACTGCCCAGTCAGCCAATGAGCTTCTGTGGATGAGAACTAGAACCCAGGTCTCCCCCTTCCTAGTCCAGCCCCTTCTCCATTACACCTAATTGGCATTTAGCCTGAGAGGGAGGGACCATCCCAGAGTCAGCCAATGAGCTTCTGAAGGAGGACCAGAACCCAGATCTCCACACCCCTAAGCCCATCTCCTTCTCCACTATCCCTGATTGGCCCGAGAAGGAGGGACCAATCCAGAGTCAGCCAATGAGTTTCTATGGATGAGGGAGAACTAAGACCCAGGATTTCCCCCTCCTAGCCAGCACCTGATTGGCCTGAGGGGGCGGGGTCATCCTAAAACCAACCAATGAGGGGAAGCTTGCAACTGAGTGTCCTACGCTTGATTCAATACCTTCACCACTGCCCCAAGTGATATGCAGAACTGAATGGCGGGTGGTGCATTAGTGGGTTCCGGATCCTGTCGCAAATGTTACGCTGCAACGGGGCCGAGCGTCCTCAGCGGGCATGCGTGCTGTGCACGCCACCCAGCAACACGCAGCTGTTTGGCGGACGTCACGCAGCCGCCACTCACTTTGTGCGCATACGCAATTGGCTTGTTTGCCTCAAAAAGCAGTAAGGAACCCAGGTGGACCAAACAGCCCACCACTCCGATACGGCGGCCACTGCTCCCAGATACCACCAGTATGACCGTACCAGGCCGTACCACCCGGAACCCACCACTAGAGTGGTGAGTGATGGGGGGAAGACAGCTTCATATCTTTGATTCAATAGGGGTGAGGGGAAAGAGGAGAGGAAGAAGAACACAGATCAACCCCCCTCCAAATCTAGATGGTCTGGTCTACGGGCTCTGTATTAATTTGACAAGTTTCCCGAAAAGCCACCCAAAACCACCTTTGGCCGGGCCGAAGTCCCAGAGTCCACCCAAAGTCATTACAGAAACCATAGGATGTAGAAAGCCAGGATCCAGATGCCCAGCGTGAAGCCGATGAACAGGTAAGGCGTGTTGCCGAAGATGTGGGAATGCGTGTGCGTGCAAGGCCACGCCTGCTTCGAATGCCTCGGCCTCATTGGAGGGAGACGGAGTTGGCAGTTGTGTTGGAGGTCACAACAGGACAGCCAGTGGCACTCGGGAATCAGGATGACGTAGGCCGTCCGGTCGTAATGGAAGATCCTCTTGAGCTGGGTGGAGGCCGTTTCACCGATGAACACGGACGGGATGTTGACTTGATGCTGGAGGTCTTCCTTTCCCAACATGGTGACCAGGGCTTGGGAGTTGACGTTGTGGATGACGGCGGCTTGGTAGCCCGCTTGTTGAGCGTGGAGAACCTTGGTGGTGAAAAAACAGTCATTTCTCTGGATGAGAGCCACGTAGGCCACCGAAGAGCTGTTGGTTAGAGGTGGCGCTTTGATTGGTTGGCAAGCGTTGGCTGGTTTGGCTTCAATGAGGTAACCAAGAAGACCTTCACTTTGGAGCACGGGGCCAAAATCAGAATTCAAAGCTTCGAAATCTTGGCTGATGCTGTTATGGTTGTACACCACTCGGATCAAGGCTTCGTTGGTGGTTAGGTGAAGGAGGATCGCCGTCATCACATGTACAAACACTGGGGAAACAGAAGGCATTCTGGCTATAATCAAGGACTGGTTTCTTCTGAAAGACTTCAAAGGTCTTTTGATGGAGCATCAACTTAGTAGGCCTTAGAATATCCATGAAATTAGAATGTTGGTGGCGAAGTCGAATACCCACAGCTTGAAACAAAACCTGGTCATTGGAACTTGGTTGGTGTTGGCTGATCTCTCCTGGAAGCTTCTGAGCTTTCCCACAAAGTTAGCAAGCCAACTTTCCCAGGGCTCTAGTGTCCATTGGCCTTTGTGACCTCATGACCTCACCTATCCAACCTCCTTTCATCTAAGAAACATCTCCAAGGATGATGAGTCTACATTTCAGCATGAAAAACCGGTTCCACCACAAAACCGCGGTAGACTAAAGCGCGCTCGATGAAAGCGTGTACCTGACTGTCATCACAGCGCGACGAAAACATCATGCTGTGAGCGGTAAAGTTAAAATTAACGCGAAAACCTTACCCTAACCCCCCAAACCTAACCCTAAACCTAACCCTAAACCTAACCCTAAACCTAACCCTTAACCTAACCCTAAACCTAACCCTAAACCTAACCCTTAACCTAACGCTAAACCTAACGCTAACCCTTAACCTAACCCTAAACCTAACCCTAACGCTTAACGTAACCCTAAACCTAACCCTAACCCTTAACCTAACCCTAACCCTAAACCTAACTCTTACCTTTACGTGAATCGGCTTGCTTTAAAAGCGCTTTTTTAAAGCGCCTATTTTCTCCGCGGTCGTATTTGTCGTGCTGCTGATGACGTCAGGTACGCGCTTTAATCGGGCGCGCTTTAGTGGACCGCGGTTTTGTCGTGCCACGGAAAAACCAAATGCACACGTATAGGATAGGTGATCTCTAGCTCAATAGCAGTAACTGTGAGAGGGGTTTTGGAGTCCTAGTGGACGATCACATAAATATGAGCCAGCAGTGTGTGGCCACGCCCCAAAAAATAGCCAACAGAGTCCTAGGCTGCATTAACAGAAGGATAAAATCAAGATCACATGAAGTATTAGTACCACTTTATAAGAGGCCCTGGTAAGATCCCATTTGGAATACTCTATTCCAGTGATGGTGAACCTTTTCGACATTGAGTGCCCAAACTGGAAACCATGTGCATGCGTGTGCATGTGCACTGGAGCACCGGAAATCCAAAGACCAGCTTGCCGGTCCATGCATGCCTGGTTTTTGGACATTTTCAGGCTATTTTTCTGGCTGTTTTCAGGCTGTTTTTTTGGGCTGTTTTCAGGCTGGTTTTGGGGCTGTTTTTCAGCCATTTCCAGGCCATTTTTGAAATGGCTGAAAAATGGCTTGAAAACAGCCCAGAAAACAGGAGAGTTTCCTGCCTAAGCAGAGGGTTGGACTAGAAGACATTTAAGATTCTTTCCAACTCTGTTATTCTATTCCATTCCATTCCATTCCACATCATTCCACGCCACGTCTTTGTCAGCGTTCCAAGTATCATGCAGAATTAAATCAGAGTCCAAGGCAAAACGATCCTTTTTGTTCCAGTTTAATAAGACAGACATCTTAGGCACATCCATGCCATGCCATGCCACGCCATTCTATTCCATTCCATTCTATTACACATTCCTAGTTCTTGCAACCGTTCTTCATATTTTTATGCTCCAGTCCCCTAGTCATCCTTGTTGCACTTCTCTGACTTCTTTCTAGAGTCTCAGTGGTGGGATTCAGCCGGTTCGCATCTACTCGGGAGAACCGGTTGTTAACTTTCTAAGCAGTTTAGAGAACCAGTTGTTGGAAGAAATCTCCTTTTGTTTTTTCCCACTTTCCAGGGCTAATCCTGTAAGGAAAGCAGGAAGGAAACATTCTGGTGTTGTTTCTAGCCTAATCTTTATTGCTCTTCTTACAGAAACTGCCTCTCCGGTTAGCCTTTATTACTTTGTAACAGCTGAGGCGAAGCGCCCATCGACCTGAGTGATGTTGAGTTGGCCATGCCCACACAGTCGCATGACCACCAAGCCACGCCTACCCAGCTGGTCATTAGGGCAGAGAACCGGTTGTTAAATTATTTGAATCCCACCACTGTAGAGTCTCAACCTCTTTTTTGTATCGTGGTGACTAGAATTGGATGCAATATTCCAAGCGTGATCTCAGCAGTGCAGTACAAAGCGATAAAAGGGAACCCTCGACTTACGACCACAATTGAGCCCCAAATTTCTGTTCCTGAAATATTTATGAAGTGCATTTTGTCCCATTTTACGAACTTTCTTGCCGCAGTAGTTGTGAATCACTGCAGTTGTTAAATTACTACCAGCGTTGTTAATTGAATAAATATGAATCAGTTGCCAAGCATCTGAATTTCGATCCCCTGACCATGGAGATGCTACAATGGTCGTAAGTGTGAAAAACATGTCATTTGTTTCAATGCTGTTGTAACTCCGAATGGTCACCAAATGAACTGTTGTAAGTTAAGGATTACCTGTACTTTATATATTACTAGCCAATAACCCAGTGTTTCCCGGGTATTTATTATAGGGGGGGAAATGTCCGGACCAAACGTAATTTCTAATGTTGGATTATCCCCCTTGTGGAGTACTGTGAAGCCGTTACCATAGCAACTCCACTCCGCTGTACAGTAGAAGCCATTTTACGGCAGTACAGTAGAAGCCATTTTAAGACACAAAGGTTATATCTTAACAGAACACACATCCCGGGGGGGGGGGGGGTTAGGGGTGTCTTACCCCCACAATATTTTTTCCAAAGAGTGAGTTATCTGTATACCAAGTGTGGTTGAAATTGCTCGACGCATTCCACACACACAGCCATATGAATGTATATATGTATGTATGTATGTATGTATGTATGTATGTATGTGTGTACTAATTATTTATTAGAGGTCAGGTAGTCTTTGACTTATGACCACAATTGAGCCCAAAATTTCTGCTGCCAACTGAGACGTTTGTTAAGTGAGTTTTGCCCCATTTTACGACCTTTCTTGCCACAAGCGTTAAGTGAATCACTGCAGTTGTTAAGTTAATAAGATAGTGGTTAAGTGAATCTGGCTTCCTCATTGACGGCTTGTCAGAAGGCCGTAAAAGGAGATCACATGACCACGTCATAATTATGAAGCAGTTGCCAAGCATCTGAATTTTGATCACATCATCATGAGGACGCTACAATGGTCATAACTGTGAAAAACAGTCCTAAATCCCTTTTTTCAGTGCCGTTGTAACTTTGAATGGTCACTCAATGAACCGTTGTACATTGAGGACTAGCTGTGCTTAGTTCTATCATACCATGTGTATTTCCTAGGAATGATAAGAACAAGGCTGGGCAATTGTGACATAGTTTACACATAGATTATAATTAAAATCCTGATTGATTGATTGATAGATTTGATATAAGATAGATATCTTATTTAAATTTAGTAGCTGGAGCGGTGGGGGAGGGGGACTTGTGCAGTCAGCCAGTTAAAGCTGATTGGTCGAAGAGTGCTGGCTCCTGCGTGAGGCAATCTGCACTGTGATTGGCTGCTGTGGATGTGGAGGGCCGTTTCCATTTTTTCCCGCCTTTTTTCTTCTGAGGACTCTGTGATGTACCTCATGATGCTCCCTGTTTACCCGACTCTCTTGTTTGCTGTAAATAAAGATGTAAAATATATTTATTTATATAAAGCTACAAATTCGTGTCATGTCTTCATTTGGACGCCTGCTGTGCAATTCCCTGACAGGATTTATAGAGGCCCAACAGCTCAAGGGTGCTTTGCATTCTTGAAAAAAAAAAAATGAAACAAATGTGACCATAGTTGCAGTTTCAAAAACCCACGATATAAAACCTGACACTAAAATCAACATAATTAAAACGGAAACCCAAACAATATAATTACAATCAATTAGCAATGAAATCATTTTTTCCTAAACTTGGCCAATTCCAGATGGGTGGATTTTTGGCTGAGGAATTCCATATGTCTGAAAGCTGCCCGGCTTCAAATAAACACATATTAAAAGGCTGCAAAAGAGACATCATTTTTTAAAAAATAGAATTATAGAATCATAGAGTATTGGGTTGAAATACACCTCCTCGGGGAGTTGGGTGAATTCTGGAGAATTATCAAAATGTGGTTTGCACTTCCGCAAAGTAGAATTCGTTCCAAATATGGGCCACGGCCTAGAAATATCTAAATAAAAAATAACATTGCGGCTAATGAAACTTGCAAGACCAGTCCTATTGTTAGATAAAGTCTCGTGCTAGTAGTTAAAATTGACGTGACGGTAGATAGATAGATAAATTAATAGATAGATTGATGGAGAGAAAGAGATACTATAGAAATAGATTGATAGAGATGGATGGATGGATCGATGGATGGAAGAGAGAGGGAGAAAGAGAGGGGGGAGAAGGAAAGGGGATAGAGAAAGTGAGAGATGGGGAGAGAAAACTGTAGAGATGGATGGATGGATGGATGGATGGATGGATGGATGATAGATGCTGGAAAGAGAGAGAGAGAGAGAGAATTATAGAGATAATAGCTACTGGAATGAGAGAGAGGACTGTAGAAATGGATGGATGGATGTTAGATACTGGAGAGAGAGAGAGCTGTAGAGATGGATGGGTGGATGATAGATACTAGAAAGAGAGAGAGAGAGGGGAAGATAAGACATAGGATGATAGATGAGATAGATAGATAGATAGATAGATAGATAGATAGATAGATAGATAGATAGATAGATGATAGATAGATAGATAGATAGATAGATAGATGATAGATAGATAGATAGATAGATAGATAGATAGATAGATAGATAGATAGATAGATAGATAGATAGATGTGAGGGAGGGATATAACTGTAGAGATGGATGGATGGATGGATGGATGGATGGATGGATGGATGGATGATAGATGCTGGAAAGAGTGTGTGAGAGAGAGAATTATAGAGATAATAGCTACTGGAATGAGAGAGAGGACTGTAGAAATGGATGGATGTTAGATACTGGAGAGAGAGAGAGAGCTGTAGAGATGGATGGGTGGATGATAGATACTAGAAAGAGAGAGAGAGAGAGGAAGATAAGACATAGGATGATAGATGAGATAGATAGATAGATAGATAGATGATAGATAGATAGATGGATGGATGGATGGATGGATGGATAGATAGATAGATAGATAGATAGATAGATGCGAGGGAGGGATGTAACTGTAGAGATAGATGGATGGATGGTGGATACTATAGAGATAGATAAAGAGAGAAAGAGAAAGAAAGAAAGAAAGAAAGAAAGAAAAGAAAAGAAAAGAAAAGAAAAGAAAAGAAAAGAAAAGAAAAGAAAAGAAAAGAAAGAAAGATAACTGTAAGGATCGATAGGTGCATGATGTACACTGTTGAGATAGAAAGATAGGCAGACAGGCAGACTGACAGACACTGTAGATATTGAGTGTTTGGGAGTTCGGGGAGTTGACGTCCATGTCTTAAAGTCACCAGGGTTGAGAATTACTGGATAGATCGACATTAAGAAAGACATGGGTAGATGATAGAGGGATAGATAGATAGATAGATAGATGATAGATAGATAGATAGATAGATAGATAGATAGATAGATAGATAGATAGTTGATAGATAGATAGATAGATAGATAGATAGATAGATAGATAGATAGATAGGATAGGATAGGATAGGATAGGATAGGATAGGATAGGATAGGATAGGATAGGGATAGATAATTAGATAGTTAGATAGTTAGTTAGTTAGTTAGTTAGTTAGATAGATAGATAGATAGATAGATAGATAGATAGATAGATAGATAGATAGATAGATAGATAGGATAGGGATAGATAGTTAGGAGGGAGGGAGGGAGGGAGGGAGGAGGGAGGGAGGGAGGGAGGGAGGGAGGGAGAGAGAGAGAGAGAGAGAGAGAGAGAGAGAGAGAGAGAGAGAGAGAGAGAGAGAGAGAGAGAGAGAGAGAGAGAGAGAGAGAGAGAGAGAGAGAGAGAGAGAGAGAGAGAGATGATTCTTACCTTTAAATAAAGTTTCCTGTGACTGGAATCCAGATAGTCCTCAACAGTTTAATTTACAACCATAAAACAGTTTGGAATTTTGGTCATAAGTCATTGTGGTTGTTAGTTGATGTTACCACATTCGATGTTATGACCATTTTTTAATTATGAAATGCAAGTCACAATGTTAAGCAAATCACGCGATCAGTAAATAATCCATTTTTCTGAATGGATGGTTTTGTCCAGAAACGAGTAAAAATAGCCCACAAATTGAGGTTACATGACTGCACGATGTTGCAATTGGTCATAAAAGCAAGCTGATTTACCAAGTTCATTTAGTGACCGTTCAAAGTTACGACGGGACTGAAAAAAGAAACATAATTGGGTATTTTTACACTTAACAACTGTTGCAGCATCTCTGTGGTCACACGATTAAAATTCAGATGCTTGGCAACTGCCTCATACTTAGGACGTTTGCAGAATCCTGGGGGGGGGGGCGTGTGATCCCCTTTTACGACTTCCTGCCAAGCAAAGTCAATGGGGGAAGCCAGATTGACTTAACAACTGTGTTACGAGATTAACAACTGCAGTGATTCAACTTGGCGAATGTGGCCAGAAAGGTCATAAAACGGGGCAAATGTCTTGCCTAGCAAACAGAAATGTTGGGCTCAATGGTGGTCATAAGTCGAGGACTACCTGCAGCTGCAAAAAAAAAATTTTAAAATTTAAAATATTTTATTTTATCAATTTCATATATACATTCACAATTATATGATCTCATAACTGTTATTAATAATATGTATTTATAACAATTTTTCCCTACAGTTGACAATATATTTGAAGATTGCTTTCTTAACATCCCATAGATCCATCTTATCTTACAACGGTCCTATTTCTTCTTTCCTCCCTCCCTCTTTCCTTCCCTCGTTTCTTCTCTCCTACTCCCCTTCCTTCCCTCCTTCCCCTTCCCTCCCCTCCTTCCCCTTCCCTCCTTCTCTCCTTCTCTCCTTCCTTCCTTCCCTCCTTTCTTTTCTCCTTCTCTCCTTCCTTTCCCCTTCCTTTCCTCCTTCCTTCCCCCCTTCCTTCTCTCCTACATTCCCTCCTTCCTTCCCTCCTTTCTTCTCTCCTTCTCTCCTTCCTTCCCTCCTTCCTTCCCTCCTTTCTTCTCTCCTTCTCTCCTTCCTTCCCTCCTTCCTTCCCTCCCTCCTTCCCTCCCTCCTTCCTACCCCGCTTTCTTCTCTTTCTTCTCTCCTGCCTTCCTTCCTCCTCTCCTTTCCCTTCTCTCCTTCCCCTTCCTCCCCTTTACCCTTCCCTCTTCTTCCCATTCCTCCCCTCTTTCCTACTCTTACATTCCCTCTCATTCTTCCTCTGCCTTTCCTGCAGCTGCACATTTGTTCTGGGGGGAGAAGCTAAGACATCATCCATATTCTTTGAACCCTTGTTGCTCCCTCTGTTTAATTTTGTTGGGCACTGAGGGGCTTAGGGCTCCCTCTTCTCACTCCCTATCTGCGAATCCCACTTCTGACACCATGCAATCTCTCTCTGCCTTCTCCTCACCACCCACTGAAGCCCTGTTATTTGTTTGTTTGTCTGTTGATTAGATTTTTATCCTGGCTTTCTTACTTTTATATGCAACTCAGGACAGAGAACGTATATCATATCCCTTCCTCCTGCTTTTCTTCCTGACAACAAAGGTGAGTTATGAGAGTGGACCAGCTGCCACCCAGCTGGCTTTCATGCCAAAGACGGACTAGAATTCACCACCGCCTGGTGATTGGCCCAAAGTCACTCAGCTGACTTTAATGCCCAACGCAGGACTAGAACTCACAATCTCCTGGTGACTGGCTCAAAGTCAACCAGCTGGCTTTCATGTCTAAGGCGGTACTAGAACTCACCATCGCCTGGTGACTGGCTCAAAATCACCCAGCCAGCTTTCATGCCTGAAGCGGGACTAGAACTCACAATCTCCTGGTGACTGGCTCAAAGTCACCCAGCCGGCTTTCATGCCAGAAGAGGGACTAGAACTCACAGTCTCCTGGTGACTGGCCCAAAGTCACCCAGCCGGCTTTCATGCCAGAAGAGGGACTAGAACTCACAGTCTCCTGGTGACTGGCCCAAAGTCACCCAGCCGGCTTTCATGCCTGAAGCGGGACTAGAACTCACAGTCTCCTGGTGACTGGCCCAAAGTCACCCAGCTGGCTTTCATGTCTAAGGTGGTACTAGAACTCACAATCTCCTGGTGACTGGCTCAAAGTCACCCAGCCGGCTTTCATGCCAGAAGAGGGACTAGAACTCACAGTCTCCTGGTGACTGGCCCAAAGT
>NW_028261381.1:173547544-173603812 GCF_051295495.1 Thamnophis sirtalis | reverse complement strand
CGGGACTAGAACTCACAGTCTCCTGGTGATTGGCCCAAAGTCACCCAGCCGACTTTCTTCCCTGAGGCATGACCAGAACTCACCGATTTGTGGGCCAGCCTCTAAATACGCCAAACCGGGCTCCGTGTTAGCGCTGTGCCTCATTACGGGCCTTGCCTTGCAGAGAACCAACAAGCCGCGAGGTTTGTTTTGGGGGGGGTGTCAAGAGAAACGGGCAAAGGGTCCAGGCTGTAGGGTCGTACAGGTGGAGGTGTATTGCCTTGACGGCGACTGTAAATACGGCACGGGGTGCGTTGACTTGATTGCTTTGGCTGTTGTTAGTTTGTGCTTGTTCCTTTTGATTGGGGTGAGATTGCGGTTCGGTTCAGGCGGCCTCATAAATAATACGACGGCTTGTTTGTCTCGGCTGTTTTAAGAGCGCATTCTGGCTGTTTTCAAGCTCTGTGTGTGTGTGTGTTTGTGTGTGTATGTAAGACGATGCATTTGCTTTAAAGAATCCACTCTTAATGTGACGCTAAGAGCAGAGATACCGTATTTCAGCTGTGATCAAATTTGTCAGCTCTCACAAAGAGCTGGGCAGAGCTGGGCTTTCGAAGGGGTCCCTGCAGTTCTTCTAACTCTTTATCACGGCATGCAAGGATCCCTGGGCAAATTGAGGAGGGGGCGGTGGCCAGGGAGTGGTGGGGAGCCAAGACATGGACCAGGTGATCTTAAAGGGGCAGAGCTTCAAGAGCAGGCTGCTGCCATGACTTTTTTTGACCCTCTGTAAGGGGATCGAAGAGGAGAGAGAAGGAAAGAGGGAGAGGAGGGAAGGGAAGGTGAAAGGAGAGCGGGAGGGAGAGGAGAAAGAAAGAGAGGAAGAGGAGGAGAAGGAAGGAGAGAAAGAAGGGAAGGGAAGGGGAAAGAAGGGAGGGAGAGGGGAAAAGGGGAAGAAAATAAGGAAGGAAGGAAGGAAGGAAGGAAGGAAGGGGAAGGGAGGGAATTGAAGGGGGAAAAGACAGAGGGAGGGGAAAGGGAGGGAGGAGAGGAAAGGGAGGGAGGAAATGGAGGATGAAAGTAGAGAGGGAAGGACAGAAGAAGAAAGGGAGGAGGAGGAGAAACAAGGAGAAGGAAGGTGGGAAAGAAGGGAAAGGAAGAAGAGGGGGAGGGGGGAAGGGGAAGAAAATAAGGAAGGAAGGAAGGAAGGAAGGAAAGAAAGAAGGAAGGGAGGGAGGGAGGAAATTGAAGGGGGAAAAGAGAGAGGGAGGGAGAAGAGGAAAGGGAGGAAGGAAGGGGAAAGAGAAAGGGAAAGGAGAAAGGGAAAGGAGAAAGGGAGGGTGGAAGAAAGGACAAAAGGAAGAAAAGGGAAGGGAGGAAGGAAAGAAGGATGAAGAAAGGATGAAAGAAAGAGAGGAAGAGAGAAAAGAAAGAAGAAATTAGGAGAGGGGGAAGAGAGGGGAGGGTGGAGAGGTGGATGGGAGGGAGGAAGGAAATTGAAGGGGAAAAGAGAGAGGGAGGGAGAAGGGAAAAGGGAGGGAGGGGAAGGGGAAAAGGAGAGAGGGAGGGCGGAAGAAAGGACAAAAGGAAGAAAAGGCAAGGGAAGGAATGGAGAAAGGAAAGAGATGGAGGAAGGATGAAAGAAGAGGAAGAGAGGGAAGAAAGAAGAAATTAGGAGAGGGGAAGAGAGGGGAGGGGGGAGAGATGGATGGGAGGGAGGGAGGGAGGAAAAATTCATTTCCAGACTGTGACAATTGCATTAAACCCTGACACAATGCAAAATAATAGCAGGCAGTTCCCTGCAGTGGTAATTATTGTCACTGCCTGCCGAGCGAGAGGAAATGAGGCTCACAGGGCATGAAAGAGGGGAGGGGGTCTGGATCCCCCCCTCCCTCTGGTACTACGCCTCACCTCTTCCAAGGGCTTCCGCTCAAAGCCCCTTCCATGGGAAAGATGCCCCATTGACAGCCTTCGGAGGCACTGGTTTCTTTATTTACTCCCTAAACACACTTCTCACACTCCACAATTCAAAAGCAACTCTCCTCGGCGCATATAACACAAATATTGCCATCAAAACATCCACAGCACCATCCAAACATGGCTGTCATAAATGAAAGGCTGTAACAATAGGCAAAACTGTGAGAATAATGCCTAAAAGGGAAAGCCACAAAGAAGGAAAAGTGGAGAATAAAGAATGAAAGAAAAACATAGGAGGATTCCCCATCTCTTTTCCACCTTCTTCTGTCTTTGGGATTCAAATCGAACAAAGGGAGGGGGCAACAAAGGAAAGAACAAAAATAGAGGAGAGAGAGAGAGAGGGAGAGAGAGAGAGAGAGGAGGGAGAGAAGTAGGGAAGGAAGGAAGGTATTTTGATGGGGAAGGGAGGATTAAGGAAGGGAGGGGGAGGAAAAAGGGAAGTAGAAATGGGGAAGGCAAAAGAAAAGAAATGGGAGGGAAGAAGGAAGAGAGAAAGGGAGGGAGGGAGAGAAGAAAGAAAGATATTTGATGGGGAAGGGAAAGGAGGGATTAAGGATGGATGAAAGGGAGGGAGGGAGGAAGGAAGGGGAGAGAAATGGGGAATGGAAAAGAAAACAAATGAGAGTGAAGGAGGGAGGGAGGAAGAAAGAGAGAAAAAGAGAAAGAAAGAGGGGGATGAGGGGAAGGAAGGAAAAGAAGAAATGAAGGGAGAGGGGAGGGAGGAAGGGAAGAGAGGAAGAAGAAAGGAAGAAAAGAAAGGAAGGTGAAATGGAGAAGGAAAAAGAAATGGGAGGGGAAGAGGAAGGAAAGAGGGAAGGAAGAAGGAAGGAAGGTGAAATGGAGAAGGAAATGGGAGGGAGGAAGAAAGAGAGAAAAAGAGAAAGAAAGAGGGGGATGAGGGAAGGAAGGAAAAGAAGGAAATGAAGGGAGAGGGGAGGGAGGAAGGGAAGAGAGGAAGAAGAAAGGAAGAAAGAAAGGAAGGTGAAATGGAGAAGGAAAAAAGAAATGGGAGGGAAGAAGGAAGGAAAGAGGGAAGGAAGAAAGAAGGAAGGTGAAATGGAGAAGGAAATGGGAGGGAGAAGGAAGGAATGAAAGAGGAAGGAAGAAGATGAAATGGAGAAGGAAAAAGAAATGGAGAGAAGAAGGAAGGAAAGAGGGAGGAAGGAAGAAGGAAGAAGATGAAATGGAGAAGGAAAAAGAAATGGGAGGGAAGAAGGAAGGAAGGAAAGAGGGAAGGAAGGAAGGCAGTGAATGGAGAAGGAAAAAGAAATGGGAGGGAAGAAGGAAGGAAGGAAAGAGGGAGGGAAGGAAGTGAAATGGAGAGGAAAAAAGAATGGGAGGAAGAAGGAGGGAGAAAGAAGGAAGGAAGAAGGTGAAATGGAGAAGGAAAAAGAAATGGGAGGGAAGAAGGAAGGAAGGAAAGAGGGAAGGAAGGAAGGCAGGGAAATGGAGAAGGAAAAAGAAATGGGAGGAGGAAGAAGGAAGGAAGGAAGAGGGAGGGAAGGAAGTGAAATGGAGAAGGAAAAAGAAATGGGAGGGAAGAAGGAGGGAATGAAAGAAGGAAGGAAGAAGGTGAAATGGAGAAGGAAAAAGAAATGGGAGGGAAGAAGGAAGGAAGGAAGGAAAGTGGGAAGGAAGGAAGGCAGTGAAATGGAGAAGGAAAAAAGAAATGGAGGGAAGAAGGAAGGAAGGAGGGAAGAAGGAAGGAAGGTGAAATGGAGAAGGGAAAAGAAATGGGAGGGAAGAAGTAAAGAAGGAAGACATTTGATGGGGAAGGAGGCAGGGAGGAATGCAGGAGGGAGAGAGAGAAAAGCAGGAAGGATGGAGGGAGGAAGCCTTGTTGCCTTGGGTTCAAAATCTAGAAACTGGATTCCTACCACAGTTGTCCTTTCTACGCCTTTGTTCTCTTGCGCTCAACATCTCCGCAAAGGAGCCGCCAACCCCCAATGGGAAGCCTCACTGGCAAAGCCCAGAGAAGCAGAATACGAATCCCTCTCAGTGGGTCATTCTGACTGATGATTTCACCCAAGGCAAGGAAGAGATGCCCGCTCGGAAAAGCTGCCTTTGTCCCCTCCGAGGCCTCGGATGGACGGCTCTGACTCTGGCAACCTCTGCAGGCGGGGCGGAAAAAGATCCTTTGATCTGGGTGGCAGAGAGGACACCCCTAATCAAAGAGAGCGAAGCTTTGATCACTGCCATTTTGACTTTTATGACCTGCCAGGCTGACGGGTGTAACTGTCCGGCTAGATGGGCCAAGGAACAGAAGAGCCACAAAGAGGATTAAGGGGTTGGAGGCTAAAACATCGGAAGAACAGTTGCAGGAATTGGGTACGTCTAGTTTGATGAAAGAGGGATGCAGTGGCTCAATGGCTAAGACGCAGAGCTTGTCCATCAGAAAGGGCGGCAGTTCGGCGGTTCGAATCCCTAGCGCCGCGTAACGGAGTGAGCTCCCGTTCCTTGTCCCAGCTTCTGCCAACCTAGCAGTTCGAAAGCACGTAAAAAATGCAAGTAGAAAAATAGGAACCACCTTTGGTGGGAAGGGAACAGCGTTCCATGCGCCTTCGGTGTTTAGTCATGCCAGCCACACGACCACGGAGACGTCTTCGGACAGCGCTGGCTCTTTGGTTTTGAAACGGAGATGAGCACCGCCCCCTAGAGTCGGGAACGACTAACGCACATATGCGAGGGGAATCTTTACCTTCACCTACTTTAATGAAAAGAAGGACTAGGGGTGACATGATAGGAGTCTTCCAATATCTCAGGGGTTGCCCCAAAGAAGAGGAAGTCAAGCTATTCTCCAAAGCACTTGAGGGCAGGACAAGAAGCAATGGATGGAAACTAATCAAGGAGGGAAGCAACTTAGAACTGGGGAGAAATTTCCTGACGGTTAGGCATTGGAACAACGTGCCTCCAGAAGGTGTGGGTTTTAAAGAAGAGATTGGACAAGCATTTGAGCAGGGGGTTGGACTAGAAGACCTCAAGGTCCCTTCAACCTATTCTCTAAATCATCTGAAGGCAGGATAAGAAGGAACAGATGGAAACTCATCAAGGAGAGAAGGAACCTAGAAATAAGGAGAAATTTCCTGACAGTTAGAACAATTAACCACCAGAAGTTGTTAATGTTGCAACAACTGGAGGTGTAGAGCCGAGGTGGCGCAGTGGTTAGAGTGCAGCACTGCAGGCTACTTCAGCTGACTGCAGTTCGGCTGTTCAAATCTCACCGGCTCAGGGTTGACTCAGCCTTCCATCCTTCCGAGGTGGGTAAAATGAGGACCTGGATTGTTGTTGGGGGCGATATGCTGACTCTGTAAACCGCTTAGAGAGGGCTGAAAGCCCTATGAAGCGGTATATAAGTCTAACTGCTATTGCTATTGCTATCTAATCAATCCATGTAATCTATGTCTGTCTGTCTGTCTGTCTGTCTATTTATCTGTATCATCTATGTCTGTCTATCTAATCAATCCATGTAATCTATATCTATCTATCTATCTATCTATCTATCTATCTATCTATCTATCTATCTATCTATCTATCTATCATCTATCTATTTAATGTAATCTAATCTATCCATCTATCTATATCATCTGTGTCTGTCTATCTATCTAGGCGAGGTGGCGCAGTGGTTAGGGTGCAGTACTGCAGGCCGCTTCAGCTGACTGTTATCTGCAGTTCAGCGGTTCTAATCTCACTGGCTCAAGGTTGACTCAGCCTTCCATCCTTCCGAGGTGGGTGAAATGAGGACCCGGATTGTTGGGGGCAATATGCTGACTCTGTAAACCGCTTAGAGAGGGCTGAAAGCCCCATGAAGCGGTATGTAAGTCTAACTGCTATTGCTATTGCTATAGGTGTTTAAGAAGCGATTGTCTGAAATGGTATGGGGCTTCCTGCCTGAGCAGGGGGGGTCAGACTAGAAGACCTCCAATGTCCCTTCCAACTTCGTTATTCTGAGAACAATTAACCGGTGGAACAGCTTGAGTTTAGAAGTTGTGCATTGTCCAACACTGGAGCTTTTTGCAGAAGAGAATGGACATTCATTTGTCTGAAATGATAGAAGCCCTCTCCTGCTCAAGCAGGGGGGGGTGTACTAGAAGACCTCCAAGGTCCCTGCCGGCTAGGTTATTCTGCATTCTGCATTCATTCAGTCAATTGAATTCCTCGACGGCAATTCAATTTTTAGGTCTTTTGGGGTGCAACCAGCTTCTCTTTCCATCCGGTTTCTTCCTCCTCCTCCTCCTCCTCCTCCTCCTCCTCCTCCTCCTCCTCCTCCTCCTCCTCCTCTTCCTCCTCTTCCTCCTCCTCCTCCTCCACCACGCAGCCTCCAAGCCCAGCAGCCAAGGGAGCACCCTGCCAGCAGCGCCTGCCCCCCTCCCTCCTCTCCCGGCTTCTTCCCGCCGCCTGGGGGGATTCTGGGCGCAGAGGCAACACGGTCTCTAATCCAGAGTCCCCACGTGCAGAGGGCGGATAAGGAGCTGGCACCAGAGAGCCGCTTGGCACAGGCACCTAGCAGAGCCGGCCTTGGGCAGAGGCGCCGGGGAAAAACAGGGAGGGGGGGGGCTATTCTGAACGGCTGCTTTTCAGCTTGCCTCCCCTTCCCCAATTGGAAAGCCGATAGAAGCATCTGCACAAGGGAGACTGAAGAGGCTGAAGGAAACACGAAGGACTCCCTGGAGAAGAGCCTCATGCTGGGAACGATGGAGGGCAAAAGAAGAAGAAGGGGACGACAGAGAAGGAGGGGGCTGGATGGAGTCACCAAAGCAGCAGGCGGGAGCTTAAATGGACTCCAGAGGATGGTAGAGAACAGGAAGGCCTGGAGGAACGTTGTCCATGGGGTCACGATGGGTTGGACACGACTTAACAATGTAGGAATAGCAATAGCAGTAGCAGTTAGACTTATATACCGCTTCATAGGGCTTTCAGCCCTCTCTAAGCGGTTTACAGAGTCAGCATATTGCCCCCAACAACAATCCGGGTCCTCATTTTACCCACCTGAGAAGGATGGAAGGCCGAGTCAACCCTGAGCCGGTGAGATTTGAACAGCCGAACTGCAGAACTGCAGTCAGCTGAAGTAGCCTGCAGTGCTGCGTTTAACCACTGCGCCACCTCGGCTCTAGGAAGTTATCACCCAGCCCTCTCCCAGAAAAATGAAATATCCTAGGAAATATTGAAAAGGCAGAATATTTCTCTGGATGTGAAAAGGAAGAAACATGTTTTAAAAGACAGACTAGCTTCCTGCCCATCCACACTTTGTCAATGGGCCATTAAGAAGGCCAAGCTAGTCCCTTTACATAATAAAGACTTCTCCACTTCAGCTGCAGGGGGATGGGATTAAAGCATGATAATATTGGCCCTGTACTCAACTGACCACATGGCATCTGAGAGCTCAACCAAACCTGGATTCAAAACGCAGCCTAGAGAGTTGTCCCTGCATGGCCCCATGGGCGTCTGACAACCAATCAGAATACAAGCTCAAGTTCAAAGGCCAGAGAGAGCATAAAACCAGGAACTCAGCTTTCCTTCCTTGCTTTCCCTTCCCTTCTCTTCTCCACCAACATTGAAGCATGTGATCCCCTTTTCTGGTCAGGGCTCAAGCCATGTGGCTCTGTCCACCAATAAACCATCTTTCCAAGCAGCCTCCATGTCTCCAGTGTCTTTTTCCCCACTTGGAGCTGAACCCAGAAGGACATTTCTTTCATCAGCAACTAACAACAACAAAAAGCACAGTGGGATACAGTTACAGAGTTCTTTTCCTCCCTCTGGTCCTTCTCTCTTTTTTTCCACCTCCTCTTCCTTTTCCTTTTCCCCCTCTTCCTCTCCTTCTCATCCGTTTCCTCCTCCTCCTTTTCCTCTTCCTCTTGCCCTCTTTTCCCCTTTCTTATTTTTCCCCCTTTCCCTCGTCTTAAGCGAATAAAAGAGTTGGAGCTCTTCTAGTCCAACCTTTTGCTCAAGCAGGAACCTCTGTACTGTTTCAGACAGGTGTCTATCCAGTCTCTTCTTAAAAACCTCCAGTGATGGAGGCAGCCACAACTTCTGGAGGCAGGTGGTTCCACTGGCTAATTGCCCTCACTGTCAGGGAATCTCTCTTTACTTCTAGGTTGCTTCTCTCATTGGTTATTTTCCATCTGTTGCTTCTTGTCCTGCCTTCTGGTAGTTTGGAGAATAGTTTGACTCCCTCTTCTTTGTGGCAGCCTCTCAAATATTGGAAGACTGCGATTTTCATTTCATTTCCATTTTCCCTTTATTTGTATGCCGCCCTTTTCCCTGGGGGGACTCAGGGCGGCTCACAGTTCAAAAAAAGGGGGGGGGAGGACAAACAATTTCCAACATAAGGACAATACAACATATTAAAAGAAACACAACAGTCATACAATTCGAGTAGGGGTTAGAGTCTTAACCCCAGGCCAGCCGGGACAGCCAGATCTTTAGGGCGGCGCGGAAGGACTGGAGGGTGGTGAGGGTCCGAATCTCCATGGGGAGTTCGTTCCAGAGGATCGGAGCAGCCACCGAGAAGGCTCTCCTCCGGGTAGTTGCCAGTCTACACTGGCTGGAAGATGGTATTCGGAGGAGGCCTAATCGATGCGATCGTATCAGTCTAGTGGAGGTAATTGGCAGTAGGCGGTCTCTCAAGTACCCAGGCCCACTACCATGAAGGGCTTTATAGGTGATAAGTAGCACCTTGAATCACACCCGGAGATCAACAGGCAGCCAGTGCAGCTCGCGGAGGATAGGTGTTACGTGGGTGAAACGAGGTGCACCCACAATCGCTCGCACGGCCGCATTCTGGACTAGCTGAAGTCTCCGAATGCTCTTCAAGGGCAGCCCCATGTAGAGCACATTGCAGTATTCCAGCCTAGAGGTCACAAGGGCACGAGTGACTGTTGTGAGGGCCTCCCGGTTCAGGTAGGGACGCAACTGGTGCACCAGGCGAACCTGGGCAAATGCCCCCCTGGTCACAGCTGACAAATGATGTTCGAGAGTCAGCTGTGGATCCAGGAGGACTCCCAAGTTGCGAACCCTGTCTGAGGGGGGTAGAATTTGACCCCCCAGCCTGAGAGATGGATGATGTCTCAACATCATGTCTCCCCTGATCCTTCTTTTCATTGAACTAGACATACCCAGTTCCTGCAACCATTCTTCATTTGTTTTAGCCTCCAGTGTCCCATAATCCTCTTTGTTGCTCTTCTCTGCACTCTTTCCAGAGTCTCCACATCTTTTCTACATTGTGGCGACCAAAACTGAATGCCGTATTCCAAGTGTGGCCTTACCAAGGCCTTATAAAATGGTATTAGCACCACACATGATCTGGATTCCACCCCTATTTTTCTCCCTCTCTCCCTCACCCCTTGTCTTCCTCTTCTTCTCTTTTTCCTCCTCCTCTTCCTCTTTTTATCATCCTTTTTCCTCTCTTTCCCCCTTTTCTCTTCCTCTTTTTTTCCTCTTTCTCTCTTTCCTTTCTTTGCTCTTCTTCATCTCCTTGCCTCTTCGCCCTTTTTCCCTTCCACTTCCTCCCCTTTTTCCTTTTTCTTTCTCTCCTTTCCCCCCTCCCTTTTCTTCTCCCCCTTCCTCTTCTCTTCCTCTCCACTTTTTCCTCTTTCTCTTTTCCTTCTGCCCTCCCCTTCCCCCATCTTTCCTTTTCCTCTCCCCTCCTCCTGCCCGTTTTCTGACAACTTTAAATTCATGATGCAAAAAATGCAACCGAGCTGTCCCTGAGTTTTCTCACTGATCCAGACAGCATTTCTGAACTTTTGAAGGCAGCTACTTGGGTTCATGCAATTATTATTATAATTATTTAATAATGCTTTTTTACCACCATTATATTATTACCACCATTTTCAATGCCCTGCCCCTTCCTCTCCTGATTGCTATGGGTGATGTTTTCACCATGCTGAAATGCTTGTTTTTGCAAAATAAATAAATAAATCCCAAGGCTCTGTTTTAAGCCCAGTACTCTTCAACATCTTCATGCACCTCGGTTCACCCACGTAACACCTATCCTCCGCGAGCTGCACTGGCTGCCTATTGGTCTCCGGATACGCTTCAAGGCACTAGTCGTCACTTATAAAGCCCTTCATGGTATTGGACCTGGGTACTTGAGAGACCGCCTGCTGCCAATTACCTCCCAAAGACCCATTAGATCCCACAGATTAGGCCTCCTCCGAATTCCATCCGCCGGCCAATGCCGACTGGCGACCACCCGGAGGAGGGCCTTCTCTGTGGCTGCTCCGACCCTCTGGAACGAGCTCCCCGTGGAGATTCGAACCCTCACCACCCTCCAGGCCTTCCGCAAAGCCCTTAAAACCTGGCTGTTCCGACAGGCCTGGGGCTAAAGAGCTTTCGCCCCCCCCCCCCTCGAATGGTATGGTTGTTGTGTGTTTTTTAAATTGTGTATTGTTTTGTTTGTCTTTTTATCCCTTATCTGTATCCCCTTCCCTGACTTGGATTGTGAGCCGCCCTGAGTCCCCTCCGGGGAAAAGGGCGGCATATAAGTGCAATAAATTCAATTCAATAACTCCGAAACGCCTGGGCTGCTGAAATGAAAAGGACTGAATGATATCTATAGTGTCAAGTCACAGTACCTTTCACAGTGATAGTGTGCATTTTGGATTGACGATTCAAGTTCACAGTACCTTCAGGATTCAAGTTCTGTCAAGATACAGCCTGTTGTGCCTTAAAATGGCTTCAATAAATTCAATTCAATTCAATTCATCAATGATTTGGATGAGGGAATAAATGGGGAACTCATCAAATTTGCAGATGACACCATGCTGGCAGGAATAGCCAACACTCCAGAAGACAGGCTCAAGATACAGAAGGATCTTGACAAACTTGAACATTGGGCACTATCTAAGAAAATGAAAAATAACTTTGGAAAGAGGGCAGAGAAGAGCAGCGAAGATGATGAGGGGACTGGAAGCTAAAACATACGAAGAGGAAATTGCTTAGCAATGGAAATTTCCATTGCTAAGCAAGGCGGTTGTTAAGTGACCTGCTTGTTAAGTGAATAACTGCAATTGTTAAGTGAGTCAGGTGTCTTTGATCTACGACCACACTGTCAGCGTTCCAACTATGCTTAAAGTTCCAATTTAATAAAGCAGGCATGTTGGCACATAGCTGTGGGATCCCAAATCTGGAAGTTACAACAGAATCCCACCCAGTTAAAAGTTCATGATCTTTTCCCCACACCCACAATCCATCACATGATCCAATCTCCTTCTTCCACGCTGGCGTCCATGCCCAGCTTCTTCCGGTCAGGTGTACTGGTGTGGAGACCAAGGATGACCTTGGCTTCTAGCAAAGAATGAAAAACAATACATTCCCAAATCCTACTCCTTCTAATCCCCCCTCCCATTGACTATACTTAAAGAAACAGCATAATGAAATAAGAGAAAGTGTGGCAAGCCAAAATTCTAAAAGGAATATAAATGCAGGCCTGACACACACCTGAGACCAGAACATCTGTCAGTAAGTGACATGGCTGTTGTGAGTAACATCTTTTTGTCTTTACGACCCTTTTTGCCTCGGTCATTAAATGAATCACATGATCATTAAGTACCTCCAGTTTCCCCCATTGACTTTCTTTGTTAGAAGCTGGGAATTTCAGTTTTCGCCCATGTTAAATGATGAAATTCAGACTAGAATAGAGTAGAATGAGAGGGTCTCCTGCCTGAGCCGCGGGTTGCTGTCACCAAGGCCCCTTCCAACTGTGCTATTGGTAGTCCTTAAGTTGCAACAGTTTGCTTAGCGACCGTTCATAGTTATAAGGGCACTGAAAAAAGTGACTTATGACCATATTTCACACTTACAGCATTTGTTTAGAGCATTCCCCATGCAGGGTATATTGGAGGGGGTGATCCTATGAGAGCTGAATGCAATTAAATTTCATTTTGATGTGGAATGGAATGGAATGGAATACGAGGAGAGGAGAGGAGAAAAGAAGAGACAATGGAGTGGAATAGAATAGAATGAGAGGAGAGGAGGAGGAGAGGAGGGGGAATGGAGCGGAGTGGAGGAGGAGAAGAGTGGAGAGGCAAGGAGAGGAGAAGAGAAGAGACAATGGAATGGAATAGAATAGAAGGAGAGGAGAGGAGGAGAGAAGAGACAATGGAATGGAATAGAATAGAAGGAGAGGAGAGGAGAGGAGAGGAGAGGAGGAGACAAGACAAGACAAGACAATGGAGTGGAGTAGAGAAGAGTAGAGTAGAATAGAAGGAGAGGAGAGGAGACAGAATGAAGTGGAGTGGAGGAGAAGAAGAGAGGAGAGGCAAGGAGAGAAGAAGAGAAGAGACAGTGGAGTGAATGTTTGAATGTTTATTTTATTTATATGCTGCCCTTTTCCCCTGAAGGGGACTCAGGGCGGCTCACAACTCAACCAAGGGAGGGGGATGCAGACAAAAATTAAAACGACACGCAACAATACATAATTTAAAACACACAAGAGTCATACCATTCGAGAAGGGGGTAGAAGCTTTTTAGCCCCAGGCCTGTCGGAATAGCCAGGTTTTGAGGGCTTTGCGGAAGGCCTGGAGGGTGGTGAGGGTTCGAATCTCCACGGGGAGTTCGTTCCAGAGGGTCGGAGCAGCCACAGAGAAGGCTCTCCTCCAGATAGTCGCCAGTTGACACTGGTCGGCGGATGGAATTCGGAGGAGGCCTAGTCTGTGGGATCTAATCGGTCTATTGGAAGTAATTGGCAGCAGGCGGTCTCTCAAGTACCCAGGTCCAATACCACGAAGGGCTTTATAAGTGACGACTAGCGCCTTGAAGTGTATCCGGAGACCAATAGGCAGCCAGTGCAGCTCGCGGAGGATAGGTGTTACGTGGGTGAACCAAGGTGCACCCACGATCGCTCGCGCGGCTGCATTCTGGACCAGCTGGAGTCGCTGAATACTCTTCAAGGGAGTGGAGTGGAATGGAATAGAATAGAAGGAGAGGAGAGGAGAGGAGAGGAGAAGAGAAGAGAAGAGAAGAGAAGACAATGGAGTGGAATGGAGGGGAGGGGAGTAGAGAAGAGTAGAGTAGAATAGAAGGAGAGGAGAGGAGACAGAATGGAGTGAAGTGGAGGAGAAGAGAAGAGAGAAGAGAGGAAGAGAAGAGACCGTGGAATGGAATGGAATAGAATAGAACAGAAATAAGGAATAATGATGGAATGGAATGGAATAGAATAGAATAGAATGAGAGGAGAGGAGAGGAGAGGAGACGGAAGGGAGTGCAGGAGAAGCAAAGATGAGAGACAGTGGAGTGGAATGGAATAGAATAGGTTATTTTTGGCCATGTGTGATTGGCCACACAAGGAATTTGTAAGAGATCAGTGTACATACAAACCACAAAGTGGCATAATCACAAGATACCAATCGTGGAAGGTAATAGGAAAGATGAGGAGAAGAATAACAATACAGCCCTACTACATCCTTAGGCCTAAGATAGGGCTGTGGGAATTGGGTATTTAGCAGAGCTATGGCATGGGGACAATTTGGGGGGGGGGGGTGGAGAGACTACCTTTGTGTCTAGTTGTTTTGGCATGCCATGCCCTTTAGTGGTGTCCTAAGGGAAAACGTTGAAGCAGTTTCTGTCTGGGTCTGTAGATTTTAGGCTCTCAAGTCACAAAAGAGACCCCTCTCCTCTTCCTCCCCTCCCCAAGGGAGCAGACACCGCTCTCCCCAATCCCTCATGCCCTGTCGTTTAAAATTGCCTGTCCTGCACCATTTCGGACCCTCCTAGAATGCAAGAATGCCATTTATTCTTGTGTGTCGCGGAGGCAGGAATGAGAAGAGGCGCTGGATTGCAGCCAGACTGCAACTCCGCACAGATTTCTGTAGCAGAAAGCAGCAATATTTTCTCCTGCCTTTGAAAGGAAAGACATTTGCGGCTGAGAAGCGAGTCCCGGGTTCTGATGGGAGAGATTAAATTGCAGGGAAGGCCTTGCCAAGAGGTAACGAAAAGTGACAGGCCTTGGCTTCCACCCCCCTCATCTCTTCCCCAACCCCTAGGGGTTCTCCTCCAGAGGTGGTATTCAGCCGGTTCGGACCAGTTCTGGAGAACCGGTAGCGGAAATTTTGAGTAATTCAGAGAACCGGTAAATGCCACCTCTGGCTGGCCCCGCCCCCATCTATTCTCTGCCTCCCGAGTCCCAGCTGATCAGGAGGGAATAGGGAGTTTGCCCTATCCTTCCCCTGGAGTGGGGAGGGAATGAGGATTTTACAGTATCCTTCCCCCAGGAGTGGGGAGGGAATGAGGATTTTACAGTATCCTTCCCCTGGAGTGGGGAGGGAATGGAGATTTTACTGTATCCTTCCCCTGGAGTGGGGAGGGAATGGGGATTTTGCAGTATCCTTCCCCCAGGAGTGGGGAGGGAATGAGGATTTTACACTATCCTTCCCCCAGGAGTGGGGAGGGAATGGAGATTTTACTGTATCCTTCCCCCAGGAGTGGGGAGAGAATGGAGATTTTACAGTATCCTTCCCCCAGGAGTGGGGAGGGAATGGGGATTTTATAGTATCCTTCCCCCAGGAGTGGGGAGAGAATGGAGATTTTACACTATCCCTCCCCCAGGAGTGGGGAGGGAATGGGGATTTTGCAGTATCCTTCCCCCAGGAGTGGGTAGGGAATGGGGATTTTGCAGTATCCTTCCCCCAGGAGTGGGGAGGGAATGGGGATTTTACAGTATCCCTCCCCCAGGAGTGGGGAGAGAATGGAGATTTTACACTATCCCTCCCCCAGGAGTGGGGAGGGAATGGGGATTTTGCAGTATCCTTCCCCCAGGAGTGGGGAGGGAATGAGGATTTTACAGTATCCTTCCCCCAGGAGTGGGGAGGGAATGGGGATTTTACAGTATCCCTCCCCCAGGAGTGGGGAGAGAATGGAGATTTTACACTATCCCTCCCCCAGGAGTGGGGAGGGAATGGGGATTTTGCAGTATCCTTCCCCCAGGAGTGGGGAGGGAATGAGGATTTTACAGTATCCTTCCCCCAGGAGTGGGGAGGGAATGGGGATTTTGCAGTATCCTTCCCCCAGGAGTGGGGAGGGAATGGGGATTTTACAGTATCCTTCCCCCAGGAGTGGGGAGGGAATGGGGATTTTACAGTATCCTTCCTCCAGGAGTGGGGAGGGAATGGGGATTTTACAGTATCCTTCCTCCAGGAGTGGGGAGGGAATGGGGATTTTACAGTATCCTTCCCCCAGGAGTGGGGAGGGAATGGGGATTTTACAGTATCCTTCCTCCAGGAGTGGGGAGGGAATGGGGATTTTACAGTATCCTTCCTCCAGGAGTGGGGAGGGAATGGGGATTTTACAGTATCCTTCCCCCAGGAGTGGGGAGGGAATGAGGATTTTGCAGTATCCTTTCCCCAGGAGTGGGTAGGGAATGGGGATTTTACAGTATCCCTTCCCCAGGAGTGGGGAAGGAATGAGGATTTTACAGTATCCTTCCCCTGGAGTGGGGATGGAATGGGGATTTTACAGTATCCTTCCCCCAGGAGTGGGGAGGGAATGAGGATTTTACAGTATCCTTCCTCCAGGAGTGGGGAGGGAATGGGGATTTTACAGTATCCTTTCCCCAGGAGTGGGGAGGGAATGAGGATTTTACAGTATCCTTCCTCCAGGAGTGGGGAGGGAATGGGGATTTTACAGTATCCTTTCCCCAGGAGTGGGGATGGAATGGGGATTTTACAGTATCCTTCCCCCAGGAGTGGGGAGGGAATGGGGATTTTACAGTATCCTTCCTCCAGGAGTGGGGATGGAATGGGGATTTTACAGTATCCTTCCTCCAGGAGTTGGGATGGAATGGGGATTTTACAGTATCCTTCCCCCAGGAGTGGGGATGGAATGGGGATTTTACAGTATCCTTCCCCCAGGAGTGGGGAGGGAATGGGGATTTTACAGTATCCTTCCCCCAGGAGTGGGGAGGGAATGAGGATTTTACAGTATCCTTCCTCCAGGAGTGGGGAGGGAATGGGGATTTTACAGTATCCTTTCCCCAGGAGTGGGGATGGAATGGGGATTTTACAGTATCCTTCCCCCAGGAGTGGGGAGGGAATGGGGATTTTACAGTATCCTTCCTCCAGGAGTGGGGATGGAATGGGGATTTTACAGTATCCTTCCTCCAGGAGTTGGGATGGAATGGGGATTTTACAGTATCCTTCCCCCAGGAGTGGGGATGGAATGGGGATTTTACAGTATCCTTCCCCCAGGAGTGGGGAGGGAATGGGGATTTTACAGTATCCTTCCTCCAGGAGTGGGGATGGAATGGGGATTTTACAGTATCCTTCCCCCATGAGTGGGGAAGGAATGAGGATTTTACAGTATCCTTCCCCTGGACTGGGGAGGGAATGGGGATTTTACAGTATCCTTCCCCCAGGAGTGGGGAGGGAATGGAGATTTTACAGTATCCTTTCCCCAGGAGTGGGTAGGGAATGGGGATTTTACAGTATCCTTTCCCCAGGAGTGGGGAGGGAATGGGGATTTTGCAGTATCCTTCCCCCAGGAGTGGGGAGGGAATGGGGATTTTGCAGTATCCTTTCCCCAGGAGTGGGGAGGGAATGGGGATTTTACAGTATCCTTCCCCCAGGAGTGGGGAGGGAATGGGGATTTTGCAGTATCCTTCCCCCAGGAGTGGGGAGGGAATGGGGATTTTACAGTATCCTTTCCCCAGGAGTGGGTAGGGAATGGGGATTTTACAGTATCCTTCCCCCAGGAGTGGGGAGGGAATGGGGATTTTACAGTATCCTTCCCCCAGGAGTGGGGAGGGAATGGGGATTTTGCAGTATCCTTTCCCCAGGAGTGGGGAGGGAATGGGGATTTTACAGTATCCTTCCCCCAGGAGTGGGTAGGGAATGGGGATTTTACAGTATCCTTTCCCCAGGAGTGGGTAGGGAATGGGGATTTTACAGTATCCTTTCCCCAGGAGTGGGGAGGGAATGGGGATTTTACAGTATCCTTCCCCCAGGAGTGGGGAGGGAATGGGGATTTTGCAGTATCCTTTCCCCAGGAGTGGGTAGGGAATGGGGATTTTACAGTATCCTTCCCCCAGGAGTGGGGAGGGAATGGGGATTTTACAGTATCCTTCCCCCAGGAGTGGGGAGGGAATGGGGATTTTACAGTATCCTTTCCCCAGGAGTGGGTAGGGAATGGGGATTTTACAGTATCCTTTCCCCAGGAGTGGGGAGGGAATGGGGATTTTGCAGTATCCTTCCCCCAGGAGTGGGGAGGGAATGGGGATTTTGCAGTATCCTTTCCCCAGGAGTGGGGAGGGAATGGGGATTTTACAGTATCCTTCCCCCAGGAGTGGGGAGGGAATGGGGATTTTGCAGTATCCTTTCCCCAGGAGTGGGTAGGGAATGGGGATTTTACAGTATCCTTTCCCCAGGAGTGGGGAAGGAATGAGGATTTTACAGTATCCTTCCCCCAGGAGTGGGGAGGGAATGGGGATTTTGCAGTATCCTTTCCCCAGGAGTGGGTAGGGAATGGGGATTTTACAGTATCCTTTCCCCAGGAGTGGGGAAGGAATGAGGATTTTACAGCATCCTTCCCCTGGAGTGGGGATGGAATGGGGATTTACAGTATCCTCCCCTGCAATGCCCACCAAGCCACGCCCACAGAACTGGTAGGAATTTTTTTTTGAATCCCACCACTGGTCTACTCTGCCCCACAGTGTTACCAAGCCAGCACCCATAAGGCACCCTTTTCATCCCATCAACCCCAACGAGAGGATGGAAGGAAGTCAAATGTAGGGAACAGACGCCTTGCTATGAGCCAGCAATAGCAATAGCAATAGCAATAGCAGTAGACTTATATACCGCTTCATAGGCCTTTCAGGCCTCTCTAAGCGGTTTACAGAGAGTCAGCATATTGCCCCCAACAATCTGGGTCCTCATTTTACCCACCTCGGAAGGATGGAAGGCTGAGTCAACCCTGAGCCGGTGAGATTTGAACCGCTGACCTGCTGATCTAGCAGTAGCCTGCAGTGCTGCATTTAACCACTGCGCCACCTTGGCTCTGCAGCCTTGTGCTGCAGCTGCCAAAAAGGCCAATAGCAATAGCACTTAGACTTATATACTGCTTCATAGGGCTTTCAGCCCTCTCTAAGCGGTTAACCAAGTCAGCCTCTTGCCCTCAACAATCTGGGCTCTCATTTTACCCACCTCGGAAGGAGGGAAGGCTGCGTCAACCTTGAGCCAGTGAGATTTGAACTGCCGAACTGCAACTAGCAGTCAGTTGAAGTAGCCTTCAAGTACTGCACTCTAACCCCTGCGCCTTAGGCTGCAGCAACAGATGGATTAGTATCAAGAAAACAAGAAATACAGGTACTGCTGTTGTATCTTTGAATGGTCACTAAGTGAACTGTTGTAAGTCAAGGACTGCCTGTATAGTTTGGACATTCTTCAACATAGTGACTAAATTAGACCAGCGAAATACTGAGGACGTATTAAGACTTCTGCAAGGCATTTGACAAAGAAGACCACAACCTACTTCTTGGTAAGCTAGAAAAAATTTGGGAAAGATGGATCCACCAGATGGATTCATAACTGGCTGACATACCGTACTCAATGAGTAGTCCTTAATGGGTCTACGTCTACATGGTGGGAAGTAAGCAGTGGGGTACAACAAGGTTCCGTCTTAGGCCCAGTATTCTTCAACAGCTTCATCAAGGACAGATGAGGGAATAGAAGGAGAACTTACCAAGAGAGAGAGCAGGAGTAGGGAAGAGGTAAGGGAAGAAGGAAGGAGAAGGAGAGGAGGGAGGAAGTAGAGAAGGGAGGGAAGAAGGAAGGGAAAGGAGAGGAGGGTGGAAGGGAGAGAAAGAGAAGGAGAGATAGTCGGAAGGGAAGAGTGGAGGAGAGGCAAGGGAAGAAGAAAGAGGTAAGGAGAGGTGGGTGGAAGGGAGAGAAAGAGAAGGAGAGGTGGGTGGAAGGGAGAGAAAGAGAAGGAGAGGTGGGTGGAAGGGAGAGAAAGAGAAGGAGAGGTGGGTGGAAGGGAGAGAAAGAGAAGGAGAGGTGGGTGGAAGGGAGAGAAAGAGAAGGAGAGGTGGGTGGAAGGGAGAGAAAGAGAAGGAGAAGTGGGTGGAAGGGAGAGAAAGAGAAGGAGAGGTGGGTGGAAGGGAGAGAAAGAGAAGGAGAGGTGGGTGGAAGGGAGAGAAAGAGAAGGAGAAGTGGGTGGAAGGGAGAGAAAGAGAAGGAGAGGTGGGTGGAAGGGAGAGAAAGAGAAGGAGAGGTGGGTGGAAGGGAGAGAAAGAGAAGGAGAAGTGAGTGGAAGGGAGAGAAAGAGAACGAGAGGTGGGTGGAAGGGAGAGAAAGAGAAGGAGATGTGGGTGGAAGGGAGAGAAAGAGAAGGAGATGTGGGTGGAAGGGAGAGAAAGAGAAGGAGAGGTGGGTGGAAGGGAGAGAAAGAGAAGGAGAGGTGGGTGGAAGGGAGAGAAAGAGAAGGAGAGGTGGGTGGAAGGGAGAGAAAGAGAAGGAGAGGTGGGTGGAAGGGAGAGAAAGAGAAGGAGAGAGGGCAGGAAGGGGAAGAGAGAGGGTAGGAGTAGGGCAGAGGTAAGACAAGAAGGAAGGGGAAGGAGAGGAGGAAGGAAGGAAGCAGAGAAGGAAGGGAGAGAGAAAAGAAAGGAAAAATAAGGTGGTGTTACAACAGGCGGAAGGGATGGTAAACAAAGCAACCCAAACTGTATATTATAACCTTTTAAATGGAACAACAAAAGTATAAGAATGGCAAAGAAAAAGAATAACTATGTGAATGTATACCTATAATTGTATGTAAGAGAATAAATGATAGTAAGAATATAAAGCATAATATAGGTAAACAATATTTTGTTATAAATAGCTAAGTATAAATAAATATAGAATAGCACATAAAAATGGATAACGAATAAGGGGACCACGAATGCAAGATAGAAATGCATAGAAGGGAAAACACTAACTGTAAAGAAACCGATACGGAACTGCTGTAGGATATATGATGGAACTTCTTGTTCATATGTTGTTTTTAAGTCATGTGTTTGTTTTTGTTGCTGTGTTTATGTGTTTAAAATAAAAAAATAAAAAAATAAAAAAAAGAAGGGGAACTTACCAAATTTGTGGATGATACTAAGCTGGCAGGAATAGCCGACACCCTAGGGTTTCCTCCTTGGGCATTGGACCGGTTGATCTACAAGATCCCTTCCAACTCTGTTAATCTTTTAATCTGACAACTCAATTCTTTCAGGACCACGGAGAGCTCCAGCTTTCTGCTCTTCGCCCTCCTTCTCTTCCTTCTCCAGGGTGACAAAAGTTTTCAGCCAAGTTTGATATTCCATAAAATAAAAAATGTGGACTTGTGGGTTCCTATCTATTTGTCCCATGACACCAATAGATTGTGTTTTGGCCTCTACTCCATTTTGGCTGTGTTGACACAACACACTATCAGAGAATAAGAGGTTCATCTATCCCAGAGCTTTGGAATTAAATCAAAGTTATTCGCTAGAGATTGAATATTAGAGCTGGAATATTGATAGATATTTGCAAACCATGTCACTCTTCTATTTTTGTTCTACTTGGCTCCGAGTTTGCGGTCTGGCCATGTGTTCCACCATAAATGCGAGACGCCTGTCGGACACAGTGGGGGGGGGACGGAGGAGGCGGGGGGGGTGAGACAGCAGCTGGCAAAGAAAGGGGAGAGGAGGAGGAGGAAAGGGAGAGGGGAGCAGGACGGGGCTCCCAGGGGGGGAGAGGGCTGCCCCTCTCTTCTCAAACAAGGCTGCCCTCCCTGCCTCTGCCCCTTCCCTCTCTTCTCAAACAAACTCTCTCTCTCAAATTGAGAGAGAGTTTGTTTGAGTGAAGTGAAGAAAGAAACACACGGGCACACACACGCACACACAAACTCACAATAAAAAATTCCTTACAAATTAAATTACAATAATTTTGAATCCCCCCCTCCCTCCGTCCGACCCACGTACCTTTTCCAGCTGTGCCACAGAGGATTTCAACTCTCCTCTTGTCCGCCATGATGAAAATGTAAAAAATGTAAAAAGAAAAAGGCAAGAGTTGCTGCTGGCAGAGCAGGAGGCGAGAGAACCACGTGCCTCCTTTGCATAAGGAATTTTTCGCCTTTTAACCCTTGCTTAACTCTGCTCAAGGGATCATAAAGCTAGAGTAAAGGAGGCACGTGGTTCTCTCGCCGCCCCCTGCAGTTAATCACTAAGCAGAGTCATCCACTGTGACTCTGGCAGCAACTACCTCTGCCTTTTTCCTTTTAATTATTTTTATCTTTTCGTCATGACAGTGGTGAGGCCCTGCCTCCCCTGCCTCCCCTGACTGCACGTCCCTGGATCCTCCCCACTGCTCCATGCCTCAGGCGCCTCCTGGTGGCCAACCAGCCTCTCTGGTCCCTGCTCTGAGTCTGAACCCTGCCCAGGGTCCTCCACATCTTCCAGGGCAGACTCATGTGGTTCCTCGCTATCCGAGTCCATCAGCAGCTCAACTGGATCCTGCTGGGTCACAACACTATCCCTCACCACAGGGCCCTTCTCCTGGGTCCGATGCTCAGGGTGCGGCCTCGAAGGACCAAAGCGCACCAAAGCAGGGGCGTGCACATCCGTCGCATCAACCCGAGGTGGCGCAGAGCCAAGGTGGTGCAGTGGTTAAATGCAGCACTGCAGGTTACTTCAGCTGACTGCAGTTCTGCAGTTCGGCTGTTCAAATCTCACCGGCTCAGGGTTGACTCAGCCTTCCATCCTTCCGAGGTGGGTGAAATGAGGACCCCCGGATTGTTGTTGGGGGCAATATGCTGACTCTGTAAACCACTTAGAGAGGGCTGAAAGCCCTATGAAGCGGTATATAAGTCTAACTGCTATTGCTATTGAACCCAAGTCTCCACGTCAGGCCCATCGTCCTTCCAGTCCACCAAGTACTGGAATCTTACTTGTCCTCGAGTGACAACCAGCCGTAACTTGCGACGGTCATAAAATGAGTTGGTACACGCGGCCGACTCAATTTTACGATTTTTACTGTATAAATCCTTGCGGTCATTAAGGGATGCTTAGTAACTTACAACCACAAACGGAGCCCCAATTTCCTCTTGCTGAGTGAGAATGTTAATTTATCTAATTGCGAATGACAATTTGACGTTCTCGAATTAATCATGAATTGGCAACGTTTGTTTCCAAGGGCTGCCTCGCAAGTTTTGCAGAAATCTCTCCAGGGGCCGACAGGCCGGGAAAGGTAGAATTACTGTGTTTCCTTCTTATTTTCTTTCGACCCCCGAAATAAGCGCTTGGCCTTATTTTCGGGGGAGTCTTATTATTTTTGAGGTTCAGGAGACCCCTTAACCTCGGCCCACAGCCCAGGGATCAGCTGATCCAGAGAGGGCCGGAAGTTCTGTCTGTTTCTGGCACAGTCTTGCCAGCCCTACCGTCTCTGGGCCTGGCACTCTTTTTTGGGGCCGCCACTAAGAGAAGGGGGCGCGGGAGCTAGGGTTTGTGGGAGCGGCCTCCGCGAGGCCATTCTGTGTAGATGGCAGGTGCATGTGGGACGCATGAGGCATGTTCCACCCTTCCCCCCCAGGAAATGGCGTGGGCTGGCTGTACATGCGTTTAAATATTTTAGGGGAGAGCTACATCTCGGCCAGGTCTACATCTCTGCCAAAATTAGGCTCGGGGTGGTGGTGGTGTTAAAGCACAATGACTATATATGTATACTTTTCTGTTCTATTGTTTTTTTTTTACTAAAACGGAGGAGAAAAATTAAATATGTATTGTTAGGTAAGCTCCCCATTGGGAGAGCGAGTATGTTCAGCGAAGCGTTGTGAGAGTTGTGTTGGAGAACACACAAACCAGCATACAGAGACACTGCCGTTTAAATAGGCTTTTACTTTCGTGGAAATAGAGGTATCAGAGTCCATCAAACAGCCGAAGTCATACACGGATAAGACAATCAGTCATTAATGTCTTTCGGTTAAGGGATAACCCAAATAACATAGTCCAGTATCATATAATCAGTTCAGAACTCAAAGTTTGCTAGCAGTTGCAAAACTTACAATAGCTCACGGCACTTTCTAACAGCCAGCTACCAAAACACTCAGATCAGATCAGCCCAGCATCTAACAAACAGAGAGCTAACAGTCCTTCTGGCTCCCTCTTATGGCCGATTGGGGAAAACAGCAACCAATCACATTTTACAGTATGATTATCAAAAAGGAATTATAAATACCATCAACATAAAATGGAGCTCGCTCAGAAGTAAATGAGATGAAGAGTGGGAAGTGGAGGAGAAAGGCAAGGGAAGGAGACAGGGATAGGAGAGAGGGCAGGGGGAGAGGAGGAGAGAAAGGAGGAATGGAAAGGGGAGAGGAAGAAGGACAACAGAGGGAAGAAAGGAGGGAGGGAGGGGGAGGAGAGAGGAGAAGGAAGTGATGGATAAAGTACAAATAGGGTGTATGGAGAGCAGAAGACCCAATAATTGGTTTTTGAGAGTTGTTGGTAAGATGAATTGATGTAAATATTTAATAATACAATATGATGTTTGTTATGTGTTCTGCCCCCCTCGTTCCACATCAAAGCACACTCTGAGCCAGAGATAAATTACGGCATTTAATTAACAGACAAACAGGTCCTTGGCAGCAACCTGGCACAGACAAGCTTGGGCAGCAATAAATACAGATAAGGCTTGGCAGCAATCCAGCCTGCCAAGCTCATACAAAGTTCTCCAACATTCGATTCTGTGTTGACTTCTGCAAAGAGGGACATGTGCACAAGTAGCCTTTTTATAGTCTGGAGAGGAGCCTAATGACCACCAACTGAGTGCAATCATCTCCTGTAATTGTGCAATTGTTCCTGATGCCTAGTAGCTCTTTGATGGCGTGCATCCAGGAACAACTCACTACCGGTTTCCAGCTCACTCTCCTTTGTCTCCTTCCCACTGGTCCAAGGCTCAGGTGCCTCCTGGTGGCCAACCAGCCTCTCTGCGCCCTGCTCGGAGTCGGAACCCTGTCCAGGGTCCTCCACATCCTCCAGAGCCGACTCATAGGGCCCCTCGCTGTCCGAGTCTGGTGGCAGCTCCAACAGCTCCTGCTGGGCCACAACAGTGATGTATTAATATACATGTGATTATATGTTATGAAAATGGGAAAAAAACTTTAATGAAAAAAAAAGGAAATGACACGGACTGGCTGTGCATGCATTTAAATATTTTCGGGGAGGGCTACTTTTCGGGGAAGGGCTTATTTTAGCACATGCGCTAAAAAGCCCACTTGGGCTTATTATCCATGGAGGGCTTATTTTTGAGGAAACAGGGTAACGTAAAATTAAGATGGCTGGACTAGCAATCTTTGGATCCTGTGTATCTTCCGAACGGGGAGTCCTCTTTTTCAAGAGCTCACCCACTTTGCCCGAAAAGATCTTGGCGCACCTGTCACTCTTGAGGTCTTAATGATTATTTTTTTTCTCTCCTCCGCTGTCAATTCCCTTTTTCTGTTCTCTCCCCTGCCTCCCCACTTCCCCGTCGCCTAATCTGATGGAGATAATTTCCTAGCAAGCCTTTGGTCCCTCGTGCACTGAAGTCCCAGCTATTCACCTCATGTGATCCCCAGCCTGATAGGACAGAGGCTATTTGCAGCCCGCGTTCACATCGGAAAACGCGGCAACCGACAACCTCAGCCACACAAAAAAAAAAGAAAAGAGAGAGAGAGAAAAATCTTATCCTATTATCGCTTCTCCCTGTAGACTCAATTTGTTTTCGAGAGATATGGCTCGGTGTGACAAGGCATCCAGATTTTGCTTCAGCAAAAGCGACGCCTCGGCCCCATCTGTTCCTGCTAGGCAGGGATTTCTTGCCTGGAATTTTGCACCAAACCACCTCACATTGTGGGGCTGTTGTCGCTGCCCCTGCTGTTATCTCGCCCCCCCCTCCCACACCAACAATGATCTGTGAGAGGCTTCGATGCTGCCTGCAGACGTTCGGAGTCCCAATCAGTTAGCAAAAGACTGCAAATGTTGGACTAGATCAGTGCCAACCGGAGGAACTTTAAGAAGGGTGGACTTCAATTCCCAGGATTCCCTTCCAGCCAGCTGCCTAGGAGAATTCTGGGAATTGAAGTCCACCCATCTAAAATTCCTGAGATGGCTGGGGGAATTCTGGGAGTTGAAGTTCACCCATCTTAATGTTCCTGTGATTGGCTGGGGGAATTCTGGGAGTGGATGTCCGCCCAACTTAAAGTTCCTGGGATTGGCTGGGGGAATTCTGGGAATTGAAGTCCACCCATCTTAATGTTCCTGAGATTGGCTGGGGGAATTCTGGGAATTGAAGTCCACCCATCTTAATGTTCCTGAGATTGGCTGGGGGAATTCTGGGAATTGAAGTCCACCCATCTTAATGTTTCTGAGATTGTCTGGAGGAATTCTGGGAATTGACATCCTCCCATCTTAATGTTTCTGAGATTGGTTGGAGGAATTCTAGGAGTTGAAGTCCGCCCATCTAAAATTCCTGAGATTGGCAGAGGGAATTCTGGGAGTTGAAGTGCACCCATCTTAATGTTCCTGAGATTGGCTGGTGGAATTCTGGGAATTGACGTCCTCAAATCTTAATGTTCCTGAGATTGGCTGGAGGAATTCTGGGAATTGAAGTCCACCCATCTTAATATTCCTGAGATTGGCTGGAGGAATTCTGGGAATTGACGTCCTCCCATCTTAATATTCCTGAGATTGGCTGGGGGAATTCTAGGAGTTGAAGTCCGCCCATCTAAAATTCCTGAGATTGGCAGTGGGAATTCTGGGAATTGAAGTGCACCCATCTTAATGTTCCTGAGATTGGCTGGTGGAATTCTGGGAATTGACGTCCTCAAATCTTAATGTTCCTGAGATTGGCTGGAGGAATTCTGGGAATTGAAGTCCACCCATCTAAAATTCCTGAGATGGCTGAGGGAATTCTGGGAGTTGAAGTTCACCCATCTTAATGTTCCTGTGATTGGCTGGAGGAATTCTGGGAATTGACGTCCTCCCATCTTAATGTTTCTGAGATTGGCTGGGGGAATTCTAGGAGTTGAAGTCCACCCATCTAAAATTCCTGAGATGGCTGGGGGAATTCTGAGAGTTGAAGTTCACCCATCTTAATGTTCCTGTGATTGGCTGGGGGAATTCTGGGAGTGGATGTCCACCCAACTTAAAGTTACTGGGATTGGCTGGGGGAATTCTGGGAATTGAAGTCCACCCATCTTAATATTCCTGAGATTGGCTGGAGGAAGTCTGGGAATTGACGTCCTCCCATCTTAATGTTTCTGAGATTGGCTGGGGGAATTCTAGGAGTTGAAGTCCGCCCATCTAAAATTCCTGAGATTGGCAGAGGGAATTCTGGGAGTTGAAGTGCACCCATCTTAATGTTCCTGAGATTGGCTGGTGGAATTCTGGGAATTGACGTCCTCAAATCTTAATGTTCCTGAGATTGGCAGTGGGAATTCTGGGAATTGAAGTCCACCCATCTTAATATTCCTGAGATTGGCTGGAGGAATTCTGGGAATTGACGTCCTCAAATCTTAATGTTCCTGAGATTGGCAGGGCGAATTCTGGGAGTCAAAGTACGCCTATCTAAAATTCCTGAGATCGGCAGGGGGAATTCTAGGAGTTGACGCCCCCCCTCCCATCTTAAAGTTCCTGAGGGTGAAAAACATTGGACTATAGGTAGTCCTTGTTATAACCATTTGTATAGTGGCCATTCAAAGTTACAACAGCACTGAAAAACGTGACTTTCAACCAGGCCTCACATTTATGACTGTTGTAACATGTGATTAAAATCAGGCTGCTTAGGCAGGAAACACCATTTCAGACAAATGGTTATCTAATCTCTTCTTAAAAACTTCCAGTGTTGGAACCTTTACAACTTCTGGAGGCAACTTCTGTTCCACCGATTAATTGTTGCAACTGTCATGAAATTTCTCCTTAATTCTAGATTGCTTCTCTCCTTGATTAGTTTCCACCCATTGCTTCTTGTCTTACCTTCAGGTGCTTTGGAGAATAGTTTGACTCCTTTTTCTTTGTGGCACCCCCTGAGATATTAGAATATTGCTATCGCGTCTCCCCTAGTCCTTCTTTTCATTAAACATTAAACATACCCAGTTCCTGCAACCGTTCTTCGTATGTTTTAGCCTCCAGTCCCCTAATCATCTTTGTTGCTCTTCTCTGCACTCTTTCTAGAGTCTCCACATCTTTTCTACATTGTGGCGACCAAAACTGAATGCAAATATTCCAAGTGTGGCCTTACCAAGGCATGATAAAGTGGTATTAACCCTTCACGTGATGTTGATTCTATCCCTCTGTTTATGGAGCCTAGAACTGATTCTCAACATTTTTTTTTTAAATATTGTGGCCACCAAAACTGGATGCAATATTCCAAATTTGGGTTTCAGAAAAGATGCTACGGAAGGTGTGCTGGGTATATATATATTTGCTACCTCGAGCTGTTTGTAAAAACACAAAAGGCAGGATGCTAATAAATAAATAAAACAAAGACCAGAATCAAGAGAAACAACATCTAGCTTTACATTCTTTTCTGCAAGCAAAGGGTTTCGGAGGAGCTGGAAGAATATTGATGCTTTTGAATATCGGTGTCAGAGAAGGCACCAAGGTAGTGTTTTTCAAACTCGGCAACTTCAAGATGCTGGCTGGGGAATTCTGGGAGTTGAAATCCAACCGTCTTAAAAGTTGCCGAGTTTGAAAAAGGCTGCTCCAGAGAGAGTTTTGTGGACAGCCAAGAAAACAAACCAATGGATCATCAAACGAACCAACCCCGGAGATTTCTCTCGGGACATCCATAACCAACTTAAAATTATCCCCTGCTTTTTCTTTCTTTTTCTTTTCTTTTCTTTTTTTTTGACATATTATGAGAAGACTCAGCTCCCTGGAGAAGACACTCATGCTGGGAAAGGTGGACGGGAAGAGATGAAGAGGACTAGCAACATGATGGATGGATTCAGCCCATCCCTGGAGAAAGGGATTGGGCAATGTTTCTGAACCTTGGCAGCTTTAAGCTGCGTGGACTTCCAACTCCCACACACTTCAACTGGGTGGACTTCTGGGAGTTGAAGTCCACCACACATCTTAACTCTGCCAAAGTTCAAAAACTCATGCTGGCTGGGGAATTGAGGTGGCGCAGTGGTTAGGGTGCAGTACTGCAGGCCACTTCAGCTGACTGTTATCTGCAGTTCAGCGGTTCTAATCTCACCGGCTCAAGGTTGACTCAGCCTTCCATCCTTCCGAGGTGGGTGAAATGAGGACCCAGACTGTGGGGGCCATATGCTGACTCTGTAAACCGCTTAGAGAGGGCTGAAAGCCCTATGAAGCGGTATATAAGTCTAACTGCTATTGCTATTGCTATTGCTCGTTGAAGTCCACACAGCTTAAACATCCAGATCTTTTTTTTTAATAGGAATTTTTTTTTATTTTTGTTACATAGACAACATAATCACATAACAATAGAAGAAGAAAGGCAGAGGGAAAAGAAAAAAAGAAAAGAAAAAAAACCCACACACACACAAAAAAGAAAACAAAACCCATCATCCCATACAGTATGTCATTTGATTACAGGTGTTTTAACCTTTATCATTCTTATACATTCGTTGTTTCATTTAATAGATTTTGGTTTCGTATCGTTTCTTACTCCCCTGCCTGTAGCAATCCATCCCTACTACGTTTCCCCCCATACACACACCCCGTATCTCTCTGTTATATATTTAATAGACACCACAATAACCTAGGGTTTTAAAAAAAAAGGGAAAAAACACAAAAAAGAAAAAAAAACCATCATTACATGCAGCATGTTGTTTGGTTACAAGTGTTTTAACATCTGCATCTTCAAATAATATTTACCGTATCTCTCTTGATTACTGTATTTTTTGGACTATAAGATTCACCGGAGTATAAGACGCACCAAGATTTCAAAGAGGTGGGTTTTTTTAAAAAAAGGTTTTGCCCTCCCCAACCCCCAGTTTTTTGCGAAAAATGGATATGCAGAGGGTTTGGGAGGCCTGTAGGGTGCTCCTGGAGGCTGGGGAGGGCAAAAACGTGCAAAAAATGGATGTGCAGAGGGTGTGGAAGGCTTGCAGAGTGCTTCTGGGGTCTTTGGAGGGTTCATTTTCTCTCCTTTTTGCCCTCTCCAGACCCCAGGAGCACTCCTCCCAAACACTCTCTACGCCCATTTTTGTGAAAAACGGGATGTGCAGAGCGGGGTTTCGGGAGGCCAAAAATGCTGCATTCAGTGCATAAGACCCACCCAAATTTTCACCCTCTTTTTGGGAGGTAAAAGGTGCGTCTTATACTCCGAAAAATACAGTATGAAATTGTGGGGATGTTGCAATGAAAAAGGGTCATGTCCCTTTTTTTCGGGGCTGTCGTCGCTTCAAACTGTCACTAAATGAATGGCTGTAAGTCGAGGACTGCCTGTATGAAGTTTCCTCCATTCCCCCCACCCCACCCCGGGGTTTGATCCTTAAAAACGAATGCCAAAACGGGAGCTGTTGTATAACCAGAAATCTTTGTTTTATTTGGAGTTGGAAGACGCCCATTCGCGAACAAGCAAAGGTCCAGATTGTAACATTTACCCGAAATGACGTGAAGCGGAGAAACTAGTTGGGAGACAGATGAGAATCCAGACAGCCGACTGCTGGACTGATGCTGTTCCAGGAATTTCTTTTCGTGTAACCGCCAGAGTTTCAACTCAGCTTCTCAGCGTTCATTTGCCAGTCATCGGAACGGAAACCCATTCATGAATTTGGTCTCATTTTAAACACGCTGGGGAGATGGGACCCCAGTCTTCTGAATCCCAAATCTATTGCCTAAAGCCGCGATGGCACGCAGAGCCCTCTCTGCGGGCACACAAGCCGCTACCCCAGCTCAGCTCCACCTAAAGCAGGGGCCAGCGATCTGCGGCTCGGAGCCTCTTGTGGCTCTTTCATCCCTCTGCTGAGGCTCCCTTTCATCATTTGTCATCTCAATTTTGAGAGCGGTGTTCGGTTGAGGGGAAGGGGAAGCAGGGTGCGCCAGCAGGAGACTCTATGGCAAGGGGTAGGTTGTGCGGTCAGCTCCACAATTGATAGGCCTTTCGATTAGGATAGGTAGAGGAAAAAGGATACCGTGCTAGGAGGAGACTCTATGGTGGGGAAACCTCCACCACAAAGTCTCGGTTGGCTCCAGAATTGAACGGGGGGGCTTCCGGTTAGGACCCTTGGGGCTCTTTGAGTGTTTAAGGTTGCTGACCCCTGACCTAAAGTATTAGCTCTTCCTCCCAGCTTGCTGTCATCTGCAAATTTACGACAATAAGTCAGAAGGGATCTCGGAGGTCTTCTAGACCAACCCCCTGCTCAAGCAGGAGACCCTATATACCATTTCAAAGAAACTCTCCTTGAAAACCTGCAGTTATGGAGAGCCCACAACTTCTGGTGGCAAGTCGTTCCACTGGTTAATTGTCCTCCATGTCAGGAAATTTCTCCTTAGTTCTAGCGGGGTGACTTTGGGCCAGTCCTTCTCTCTCAGCCCAACCCACCTCACAGGGTCATTCTTCTGGGGAAAACAGGAAGAGGAAGCAGGATTAAGCATGTTGGGCACCTTATAAAAATATTTTTTAATTTCTTTTATAAAAACAATGAAGGCAGGATATAAATGGTGTGTGTGTGTGTATGTGTGTGTGATGACTTACTCTCTGGGAAAAAATACTGTGGGGGGGGGGTAAGACACCAATAACACATCTTGGGATGTTTGTTCTGCTAAGATGCAGCCTGTTGTGCCTTAAAATGGCTTCTACTGTACTGCCGTAAAATGGCTTCTACTGTACAGTGCAGCAGAGTTGCCATAGTAACGGCTTCACAGTACTCCACAAGGGGGCTCCCTCTGGTAAGTGGGGAAAATCCAACATTAGAAATTACGTTTGGTCTCTGGACATTTTCCCCCCTATAAATAAATAACCAGGCAACACCAGGTTATTGGCTAGGAAAGAAAGAAAGGAAGGAAGGAAGGAAGGAAGGAAGGAAGGAAGGAAGGAAGGAAGGAAGGAAGGAAACCCCAAAACAGATTCAACTGCCTGCTCTGTAGACAAAATACTTTATAGGCTAACCCAGATATTATTTCCCCCACCTCCTCCAATTTGTGACTCGTGTTTCTCCACCCCTTTGCAAGCCATGGCTACAGGGCCAACAACAGAGGGAGGCCCTTTCAGTTAAACAAAACACCTCTTGGCCTCCTTTCCATCCTCGCTCTCCAAGGCCAAAGCCGACTCACAGCAGCTGGCGTTGAAGAAGCTCCAGGATGACTGGGCTGCTCAGCTGCTCTTGGCAAACCCACAAATGGCACCGTGGGGAAGGGCACGGCTTCGTCGCCTTGGCTACTAACCGGGGAAAGCTGTGGATTTTGCGGGCCTGATTTGTCACCGGGACTCGGTTTGCAAAGCTCTTCCGCATCTGGTGCCATCCAGCCGGCTCTCTTTGGCAAACCTCCTGGTTTGCAAAGGGAAGCTGAGTCCTAAAAACCATTTTTTTGGTTCCCTCTCTCGGACTCTGAGGCTCCTTTCTGAGCTGTCGAATCCGGCCAGGTCGGGCCTCTTCCAGCCAGTCCGTCTGCCGAGGTAGTTGCCGGGACTGTTGGCTATCTGAGCCAGAGGTCCTCCGCGTTCCCCCTGCCCTTTTCTCTTGTCTTCCGGACGGGCAAGATGAATGTGACTGCATAATCTTGCTAGCTTTTAAACAATTCTAATATTTTCTGCTGGTTTTCTCCTGCAGTTTAATTGGGAGCAATACTTTCACAGCAAAATTATCTTTACTTTACAGAATGTGTCTAACTCAGGGATCAAATTTCTGTCTGGATCTTTGATTTTTGGGATTGTAGAAGGTGACCAGGCTAGCCTGAGGCTGGAGTCAAACAATCAGTATGGAGTGGCTACGCTCTCACAAAAGACCCAAGTCATGAATTCCATTGACTATTATCTAGTGCCAATTTGCCTTGAATATTAGTAGATCAGATTCTTGTGTATAGGTAGCCAGTAATAAACTTGAAGTGCTTTGAATTAAACTTCAAGACTGGACTACTCAAGACTGGACTACTGCAATGCGCTCTACATGGGGCAGCCCTTGAAGAGTATTCAGAGACTTCAACTCGTCCAGAATGCAGCCGCGCGAGCGATTGTGGGTGCACCTCGGTACACCCACGTTACACCTATCCTCCGCGAGCTGCACTGGCTACCGATCAGTCTCCGGATACGCTTCAAAGTGCTAGTCGTAACTTATAAAGCCCTTCATGGTATTGGATCTGGGTACTTGAGAGACCGCCTGCTGCCAATTACCTCCCATAGACCCGTTAGATCACACAGATTAGGCCTCCTCCGGGTTCCGTCTACTAGCCAATGCCACCTGGCTACTACCCGGGGGAGGGCCGTCTCTGTGGCTGCTCCGGCCCTTTGGAACGAACTCCCCGCAGAGATTCGGACCCTCACCTCTCTCCAGGCCTTCCGAAAAGCCGTCAAAACCTGGCTTTGCCGGCAGGCCTGGGGTTGATGAGTTCCCTCCCCTCTCGACTTGTATGGTTGCGTGATTCTTGCTTATTTTAATTATCTGTATTCTGTTTTATGTTCCCCCTTTTCCCTTTTTGAATTGTTCGCCGCCCTGAGTCCTTCCCGGAGAAGGGCGGCATACAAATAATAAAATTCAATTCAATTCAATTCAATTCAACTTCTGTTTGTGGACACTTGTGCCTTTAATCTTGAAGTCCAGATGTCCGGTGATAAATTTGCCACAGCAGCTGGGAGTTATTTGCAGAGGGGTCCCCCGAGGAGCTGGGAAGCCAGCCTTTAGATAGAACATAGGATAGTAGAGTTGAAAGGGGCCTCAGAGGTCATCTAGTCCAGCCCCCTGCTCCAGCAGGAGACCCTGTACCATTATGGAAAGCCTCCAGTGATGGAGCACCCACAACTTCTGTTCCATTGGCTGACTGCTCTCCTGGAAGACCTAAAGAAGAAAGTGCCATTGAGGAATGGAGCTGACCGCTGAATACAGAATGCAGAATTAACCTAGCGGCAGGGACCTTGGAGGTCTTCTAGTCCACTGCTTGAGCAGGAGGCCTTCTATCATTTCAGACAAATGAATGTCCATTCTCTTCTGCAAAAAACTCCAGTGTTGGACGATGCACAACTTCTAAACTCAAGCTGTTCCAATGGTTAATTGCTCTCAGAATAACAAAGTTGGAAGGGGACACTGGAGGTCTTCTAGTCTGACCCCCCTGCTCAGGCAGGAAGCCCCATACCATTTCAGACAATCGCTTCTTAAAAGCCTCCAGTGTTGCACCATTCACAACTTCTGGTGGCAAGTTGTTCCACTGGTTAATTGTTCTAACTGTCAGGAAATTTCTCCTTATTTCTAAGTTGCTTCTCTCCTTGATGAGTTTCCACCCATTGCTTCTTGTTCTACCCTCAGGTGCCTTGGAAAATAGTTTGACTCCCTCTTCTTTGTGGCAACCCCTGAGATGTTTGGAAGACTGCTATCAGGTCACCCCTAGTCCTCTTTTTCATTAGACTAAAAGGTTCTTCTCGCACATATGTGCTACTCGTTCCCGGGTCTAGGGGGCAGTGCTCATCTCCATTTCAAAGCCGAAGAGCCGGCGCTTGTCTGAAGACGTCTCCGTGGTCATGTGGCCAGCATGACTCAAGGCCGAAGGCGCACGGAACGCTGTACCTTCCCACCAAAGGTGGTTCCTATTTTTCTACTTGCATTTTTACATACTTTCGAACTGCTAGGTTGGCAGAAGCTGGGACAAGGAACGGGAGCTCACTCCGTTAACCCGGTGCTAGGGATTCGAACTGCCGAATTGCTGACCTTTTTTTTTTTTTTTTCCTAGAAATTTTTTTTATTTTCCATTTTCATAGCATATAATCACATGTATACTATTACATAATCAATGTCATGTTGTATTATTAAGCAATTATATCAATTCATCTTACCATCAACTACCAAAGGGGGGAAAAAAACAGTTATTGGCTCTTCTGCTCTCCATACACCATATTTATGACTTATACGACACTTTCTTCCCCCTCTCTCCTCCCCCTTTCTACATCCTTTCTTCCCTCCATCATTTTCTACTCTACTTCCCCTTCCTTTCTCCTTCTCCTCTCTCCCCTTACCACTCCACCTCACCTTCCCCCACTTGCCCTCTCTCCTGTCCCTCTCTTCCTATCTTTCTTCTCTCCTCTGCTTCCCACTCTTCCTCTAATTCACTTGGTGTATTTCAGCTTCTGAGCAAAATCCCTTTTGTGTTGATGGTATTTATAATTCCATTTCAATATACATAAAAAAGAAAAAATAGCAGTATACATGTACAATCAATAATACCTTAAAATCCAACACCCCTCCTCCAACTTAGTAAACTCTGCTCCCTCCCACCGTCCCCCCCAACCATCCCCCCCAACCTGCCCCCCCTGACTTCCCAGAACCCGTACAAGGTATAAATCTTTAACAAAAACAGTTCAAAATATACTTAAAGAAAAATTAGAAAATTAATAACGTCTTTGAATTGAGCTTAGCTCCTCCTTGCTAGGCTAACTATAAACATTTTTTATCATTTCTAATCGAACTGCCAACCTTTCTGATCGACAAGCCGAGCATCTTAGCTACTGAGCCACTGCGTCCCTTCATTAGGCCAGGCATGCCCAAATCCTGCAACCCTTCTTCATATGTTTTAGCCTCCAGACTCCTACTTGTCATTGTTGCTCTTCTCTGCAGCTGTTAGAGGATGGGGCCATTGAAAAGGGTCCTGCCATCTTTCAGGTTGGCGCAGGAGGCCTTCCAGGCACAAAAGCAGGGAGGGCGTGCATGTGTAAACCCCCAAAATGCAAGGTGAGAGCCCCTGCACATGCGCTCATGCATCCCCCCCATGTGCCTTGTCTTCCATACATGCGCAACAGAGACCGAAGACCAGCTGGCTGGCAGAAGGCATCCATGCCATCGCAGAAGAGCTGGGCTGGGCCGATGGCTGGTGTCCCTGCAGAGAGGGCTCTGCGTGCCTCCTCTGGCACGCGTGCCATAGGTTTGCCCTCAAGGGTGTAGGTTCTCCTGCTTGGAGCGGCGGGTTGGACTAGATGACCTACAAGGTCCCTTCCCACTCTGTTAATCTAATTGTCAGGGTTCCAAATAGCATCCAAAACTAAATCAGAGTCCAAGGCAAAGTCTTGCTCAAAGTTCCAATTGATTAAGAGAGCCATGTTGGCACATCTGGGAAAACCCCAAATCTGAAAGCTTCCCGGTTTTCCCCACCCAGTTGAAACTTCTAGATCTTGCCCCCACACCCACAAGTCCATCACATTGTCCAATCTCCCACTGCCATGCTGGCAGCTTCCACCCATCCAGTTCCGGTCAGGTGCCGAGGTGCAAAGACAAAGGATGACCTTGGTTTTCTAGAAAGAATGTTGTTATGGCTACATCGCATCTAACTCCATACAATCCCCACTCCCATTTTCCCACAATAGAAAATGCATAGTAGAATAATAGGAAGTGTGTCAGGTCAAATATCCAAAAGAAAAGATGACACTAAACTAATCATATAGTATTCAAAGCCACGTTCACACACCTCTAACTGGCTGCTCTCCCTGCATAAGCCCAGTTGTGTGTGAATTCACCCTGTTCCTCTTCAGTCAACCTTCTAAACCATGACGGCGTTTAAAGGACAGGTTGCCGCATTATCAGGGACTTTCTTTGCCCGCCTGGGCAAAGAGGCTAGGTCCTTTCCTCGGAATCCCCCAGCGGGGCGGAGAGATTCCTAGCCAGAGAGATAAAATATTCTAAATTGGTATTTGCCAGCTGTTGTTGATGGTTCCAGGGGAGCCTGGCATGGCCGCCAATCCAGAGCCGGCGTCCTTGTTCAAAGGACTTGCGGAAGAAGAAAGAAAAACAGAAAGTTTAAGCTGGGGGGGGATGAGAAGTAGAATGTTTCCCCCCCCCTCCAACAAAGAAAAGGAAAGAAAAAGAAAATGCATCTCAAGAGACAGAAAGGAGAAAAAAACACCACACCAACAAGCTAAGAAAGTCTGCTTTTTTTCCCATCCTTTTGGATAAAAAGGATATTTTTGCAGTCAAAGTCTTTCAAAAGCAGGCAGGAGGTGGGGGAATGACGGGAGGTTTTCAGAATGGGAGGGGGATTTTCTGCACTGGTTTAGAGACATGGGGATGGGAGGGGGGAAACAGGGAGGAGAGGAGAGCGAGAGAGTCCTACCTTTCATCGTAAGGGTAGTCCTCCACTTACAACCACCATCAAGCCCCCGTTTTTTCGACTTGAGAGAGAGATGATAGATAGACAGACAGACAGACTATCAGACAGACAGATAGATAGATGGATAGATGGATAGATGGATAGATGGATAGATGGATAGATGGATAGATGGATAGATGGATAGATAGGATGGACGGATGGACGGATGGACGGATAGATAGATGATAGATGATAGATGATAGATGATAGATGATAGATGATAGATGATAGGTGATAGGTGATAGGTGATAGGTGATAGGTGATAGGTGATAGGTGATAGATGATAGATGATAGATGATAGATGATAGATGATAGATGATAGATGATAGATGATAGATGATAGATGATAGATGATAGATGATAGATGATAGATGATAGATGATAGATGATAGATGATAAACGGATGGATGGATGGATAGATAGAGAGATAGAGAGATAGATGATAGATAGATAGATGATAGATAGATAGATAGATAGATAGATAGATGAGATAGATAGATAGATAGATAGATAGATAGATGATAGATAGATAGATAGATGAGATAGATAGATGTGATAGATAGATAGATAGATAGATAGATGAGATAGATAGAGATAGATAGATAGATAGATAGATAGATAGATAGATAGATAGATAGATAGATAGATAGATAGATGAGAGATAGATGAGAGATAGATAGATAGATGATAGATAGATAAATAGATAGATGATAGATAGATGAGATAGATAGATAGATAGATAGATAGATGAGATAGATAGATAGATGATAGATAGATAGATAAATAAATAGATACATGATAGATAGATAAACAGATAGATGATAGATAGATAGATAGACAGACAGACAGACAGACAGACAGACAAACAGACAGACAGACAGATAGATACATAGATGACAGATGACAGATGATAGTTGGTAGAGACAGATAGATAGGTAGGTAGGTAGGGTGAGAGAGAGGGGGGAGGGAGATGATGGAGGGATGGATGGAGGAATGGAGACAGACACACAGCTCATCCTTTGTGCCTCTTCTACATCCAAAGCTCCCATCGCTCCTTTTAAGTTCTCGCTTTTCACGTACGCTTACCTTTTCTGATTCGGGTCTCTTTTTACATCTTCAAGTAGCAGCCTCCTGCTTTCGAGATGCACATCGCGAAGGGCACAGGCCTCCACCAGCCCCAGCACACAGCAGGCCTGGGAGCATTGCTGAATATTTCATGCGGACACGCGCAGGCAGAAAAAGAGTGGCCTGTTTTTCACTCGGATCTCATCCCCCCGCTCCCCCCCCCATTTTCTGTTCTCCACCCCATCCCCCTCACCTTGCCCCCTCCACATAAATGATTCATCGTGGTTAAACTTCATGCTTTGGATGGAAACTACAAGGGTGTTTGAGCACTGGGCTACCTCCTCTCAGGAAATGAGGGGAAGAAACCTGAGGGGTTCGTTTTGCAAGATATTGACAGCCAGAAAGGGGTCGATTGAAGGTGTGAAAGATGCTACGGGCCCTTGAAGACCCGCCTTCTAAGGATTGGCGGGAGGAACTTGGGATATTCAGCCTGGAACACAGGTGGTTCTCAACGTACGAGCATAATTAAGAGTTGTTAACCTCATTTCTTCTCCAGTAACACTGTATTGCTGACTAGGGCATAGAAAACCTTTGCCAGACCAATTCTCGAATACAGCTCGTCTGTCTGAAACTTGCACTGTATATTGGACATTAATACAATCGAGCGAGTCATATTTCGTGAGAAGAGTCCTCCACTCCTCTGCTCACAACAGAATACCTTGTGCCACCAGGCTCAAAATTTCGGGCTTGGACAACCTAGAACCGTGATGGAGCACCGATGGCTGAGAGGCTTTTCTGAAGCCTCCGGAGGGTGAAAAACTGCCCAACGCACAAACTGGAAGTTTGGGAACGGACTCAACCGTGAACCCTGTGATGTGGGTTCAGCTGTGAGAGAGAGGGGGGGAGAGGGAGGGAGGGAAGGGAGAGGGGGGGGAGGACTGGCCCAAACTCACTTAGTTGGTTTCCATGCCTAAAGTGGAGCTAGAACTCACAGTCTCCTGGTGATTGAGCCAAAATCACCCAGCCAGCTTTTATCCCTAAGGTGGGACTAGAACTCATAGTCTCCTGCTGATTGGCCCAAAGTCACCCAGCTGGTTTTCATGACTAAGAAGGGACTAGAACTTCCAGTCTCCTGGTGATTGCCCCAACTGGCTTTCATTGGGACTAGAACTCCTAGCCACCTAGCTGGCTTTCATGACTAAGGCAGGACTAGAACTCCCATTCTCCTGGTGATTGTCCCAAAGTCACCCAACCGGCTTTCATTGGTACTAGAACTCCTAGTCACCTAGCTGGCTTTCATGACTAAGGCAGGACTAGAACTCCCATTCTCCTGGTGATTGTCCCAAAGTCACCCAACCGGCTTTCATTGGTACTAGAACTCCTAGCCACCTAGCTGGCTTTCATGACAAGCAGGAGTAGAACTCCCAGTCTACTAGTGATTGTCCAAAAGTCACCCAACCGGCTTTCATTGGTACTAGAACTCCTAGTCACCTAGCTGGCTTTCATGACTAAGGCAGGACTAGAACTCCCATTCTCCTGGTGATTGTCCCAAAGTCACCCAACCGGCTTTCATTGGTACTAGAACTCCTAGCCACCTAGCTGGCTTTCATGACAAGCAGGACTAGAATTCCCATTCTCCTGGTGATTGGCCCAAAGTCACCCAGCTGGCTTTAACGGGGACTAGAATTCCCAGTCTCCTGGTGATTGTCCCAAAGTCACCAAACTGGCTCTCATGGCTAAGGTGGGACTAGAACTCCCAGCCTCCCAGTGATTGTCCCAAAGACAACTAGCTGGCTTTCATTTGGATTAGAATTCCCAGTCTGCTGGTGATTGGCCCAAAGTCACCCAGCTGGCTTTCATGACTAAGGTGGGACTAGAACTCCCAGTCTTCTTACCAACAGCCCAAGGTCACCAAGCTGGTTTTCACGACTAAGGCTTGATTAGAACTCCCAGTCTCCTGGAGTTTGGCCCGAAGTCACCCAGCTGGCTTTAATGGGTACTAGAATTCCCAGTCTCCTGGAGATTGGCCCAAAGTCACCCAGCTGGCTTTAATGGGGACTAGAATTCCCAGTCTCCTGGAGATTGGCCCAAAGTCACCCAGCTGGCTTTAATGGGGACTAGAATTCCCAGTCTCCTGGAGATTGGCCCAAAGTCACCCAGCTGGCTTTAATGGGGACTAGAATTCCCAGTCTCCTGGAGATTGGCCCAAAGTCACCCAGCTGGCTTTAATGGGGACTAGAATTCCCAGTCACCTGGTGATTGGCCCAAAGTCACCAAACTGGCTCTCACGGCTAAGGTGGGACTAGAACTCCCAGCCTCCCAGTGATTGGCCCAAAGTCACCCAGCCGGCTTTAATGGGGACTAGAATTCCCAGTCTCCTGGTGATTGGCCCGAAGTCACCCAGCTGGCTTTAATGGGGACTAGAATTCCCAGTCTCCTGGAGATTGGCCCGAAGTCACCCAGCTGGCTTTAATGGGGACTAGAATTCCCAGTCTCCTGGAGACTGTCCCAAAGTCACCAAACTGGCTCTCACGGCTAATGTGGGACTAGAACTCCCAGCCTCCCAGTGATTGGCCCAAAGTCACCCAGCCGGCTTTCATTCCCAAATCAAAACTAGCACTCCCCAATCTCCCCGCGTTCTAACCCGACGCCTTAACCCACTAGCCCAAACTCACTCAATCCCGCCTAAAGCTTACCTTTCCCATCAACGCCCGCTCCCACCATTACACGCAGGCTCCGATCCCCCCGGGTAGCAGCCGTGTTGGAAGCCTCTTAGTAACATTTCATCAACTCAAGAGATACATGCAGTCCACTGACACCCGGCTTATATCTCTAAATCAAATCCGAGGTAATGTGACAAGCAGGTACCACATGTGGGCTTAATGTGCACGCTCAATTTATTTGATCCCTGCCGCTTCCTTGCGAGATTTTATCTCCTCGCAACATTGCAAAGGCTGCCTAGTTGTTTGCGGGGGCACTCACACATAAAAACACACACAGAGGGAGAGACGCACACCCCGAGATGCCTCAGCAGCTAAAAATAAATGATTAAAGAAATCCAAGGAAAACACACCAATTGTTGTTGGTTTTTTTGGCACGGCGACTGGCGGGGGTTAATCCCTTTGTCTTATTTTTGTACGTTCAAGCAGGAGAAGAATCTTATCCAGAGTTTTCAATACACGCAGTCCTCGACTTACGACCACAAGAGAGCCTCAGATTTTTGTGGCTAAGGGAGTCGTTTTTTGAAAAGCGGTTTCTGCCCCCGTTTTACCTTTCTTGCCCCGTTTTTGCTAAGGGAATCACTGCAGTTGTTAAGCGAGTGAGACGGTCGTTAAGTGAATCCTGTTTCCACACTGACTTTGCTTGGCAGAAGGTCACAAACGGAGATCACGTGACCCAGGGACGCTGCAGCTGTCATAAATATGGAGTGGAGGCTTTAAAAAAAAAAGGCTCTGTTTATGGCCCAGGACTCTTCAACATCATCAATGATTTGGATGAGGGATTAAACGGGGAACTCATCAAATTTGCAGATGACACCAAGCTGGCAGGAATAGCCAACACTCCAGAAGACAGGCTGAAGATACAGAAGGATCTTGACAAACTTGAACATTGGGCACTATCTAATAAAATGAAATTCATTGGTGAAAAGAGTAAGGTTCCACATTTAGGCAAGAAAAACAAAATGCACAGGGACAGTATATGTGGTACCTTGCTCAATAGTAGTAACGGTGAGAGGGATCTTGGAGTCCTAAGGGGACAACCATTTAAATAGGAGCCAGCCGTGTGCAGCAGCTGCCAAAAAAGCCAACACAGTTCTAGGCTGCATAAACAGAGGGAGAGAATCAAGATCACGTGAAGGGTTAATACCACTTTATAAGGACTTGGTAAGGCCACACTTGGAATATTTGCAGTCAGTTTTGGTCGCCACTATGTAGAAAAAATGTGGAGACTCTGGAAAGAGTGCAGAGAAGAGCAACAAAGAGGATTAGAGGACTGGAGAATAAAACATATGAAGAACGGTTGCAGGAACTGGGTATGTCTGGTTTAATGAAGAGAAGGACCAGGGGAGACATGATAGCAGCCTTCCAATATCTCAGGGGTTGCCACAAAGAAGAGGGAGTCAAGCTATTCTCCAAGGCACCTGAGGGTAGAACAAGAAGCAATGGGTGGAAACTAATCAAGGAGAGAAGCAACTTAGAACTGAGGAGAAATTTCCCCACAGTGAGAACAATTAACCAGTGGAACAGAAGTTGCCTCCAGAAGTTGTGAATGCCCCAACACTGGAAGTCTTTAAGAAGATGTCGGATAGCCATTTGTCTGAAACGGTATAGGGTTTCCTGCCTAGGCAGGGGGTTGGACTAGAAGACCTCCAAGGTCCCTTCCAACTCTGCTATTGTATTGCATTGTATAAATGTGAATCCGTTGGCAAGCGTCTGAATTTTGATCGCGAGACCATGGAGATGCTGCAACGCTCTTCAAGACCCTTTTTCACACTTACGACCGTTGCAGCATCCCTGTGGTCGCGTGATTTACATTCGGACGCTTGACCACTGATTCACATTTATGACGGTTGCAGTCCTAAGGCCACGTGACTCCCTTTTGCGACCTTCTGACAAGCCAAGTCAATGGGGAAGCCAGATTCACTCAACAACTGGGTGACTAATTGAACAACTGCAGCGGTGATTCGCCTAATGAATTGTGTCAAGTCGTAAAACACGGCAAACCTCATCGAACCAATTTCTCACTTAACAAGATAAATGTGCGGGGGGTGGGGCTCAATTGTGGTCATAAGTGGAGGACTTCCTGTACGAGGAAAGGTAGGACTCTTTCAACCTCATTAACGTTTCTTGGCAGATGGTCGTAAAGTGGGACCACATGATCCCGGGACGCTGCAGCCGTCATAAATCCAAGACAGTGGTCAAGCATTCTGAATGTAAATTGTATGTCCGTGGGGGATGCCGCAACTTGTGTGAAAAACAGTCGTGACTCCCTTTTTTTCAGGGCCGTCGTAACCAAACACATTGTTGTAAGTTGAGGACTACCTGTATTCCTCAGGGGGAGCCAAATCTGACTTGAAGAGGTCAGAGGAAAGCTATTTTCTTTTCTTGTTTGAAAATTACAAAAAGGAACCAAAAAGTGTTTTGGTTTCCATGCCGTTGTAACTTTGAACGGTCGCTAAATGAACTGTTGTAAGTCGAGGACTACCTGAATGGAAGGTGGAGAGAAAACACGAGGGCCAGGTTGAGGTCCATCAAGGGAAGCCACCGAGAAGATGGGAAGGGGCTCATTTACTGCGTCCTTCAAAATCAGGACCAGAAATAACAGGGGGGGAATTAAAACTACCTTATGGATCATTTTGGCAGTTCGATCCTGAGTGACTCAAGGTTGACTCGTCCTTCCGTCCTTCCGAAGTGGGTAAAATGAGGACCCAGATAGTTGGGGGCAATAGGCTGCCTCTGTAAACCGCTTAGAGAGGCCTGTAAAAGCTCTGTGAAATGGTATATCAGGCTAAGTGCTAAGTATTGCTATCTTGTTTGTATTTTGTTCCAATCCTGTTCAAATCCTCATCAAAATCAGCACGAACATCCAGGCACAATTACAAGGCCAATCTTGTTTGGAAAACATCGTGATTAATTGTGAATGATTTTATTTGCCGTGTGCGGTGACTTTTGAGTTTAATGTCTTTCCTCCTCTAATGTTTTATGCTGTAAGCTGCCCCCAGTTGTTGGATAGGAGATGAGCAGCGACAGAAAGGAAGGAAGGAAGGAAGGAGTGGAGGGAGGGAAGGAAACAAAAGAAAAAAGGAAGGGAGAGGGAAGGGAGGGAGGGAGGAAAGAAAGAACGGGGGAGGGAGGGAGGGAAGGGAGGGAGGGAGCGAGGGATGGAGAGAAGGAAGGAAGAAAGAAAGAAAGAGAGAGGAGGGGCAGAAGGAGGAAGGGAAGGGAGGGAGGGGGGAAAGAAAAGAAAAAAGGAAAAGAAGAAATGAAGGGAGAGATGGAAGGAAAGAAGGAAGGAAGAAAGAAAGACTAAGAGGGGAGCAGGATGAAGGGAAGGAAGGGAGGGGAAAGAAGAAAGGGAGAGAGGGAGGAATGAAGGAAGCAAGGAAGGAAAAGAAGAAAGGAAGGGAGAGCAAGAAGGAAGGGAGGGAGGGAGCGAGGGAGGGGTAGAAGGAAGAAAGAGAGAGAGAGAGAGAGTGAGGAGGAGCAAGAGGATGAATGGAAGGGAGGGAGGAAAAGAAAAAAGGAAGTAAAAGAAGAAACAAAGGAGAGAGGGAAGAAAGGAAGAAAGGAAGAAAGAAAGGAAGGAAGAAAGAAAAGAAGAAAGAAAGACAAAGAGAGAGGGGAGCAGAGGGATGAAGGGAAGGGAGGGAGAGGAAAAAAGAAAGGGAGAGAGGGAGGGAGGGAGGAAAAGAAGAAAGGAAGGAAAAGAAGAAAGGAAGGGAGAGGGAAGGAAGACAAAGAGATAGGGGATCAGAAGGATGAAGGGAAGGAAGGGAGGGAGGGGAAAGAAGGAAGGGAGAGAGGGAGGAAGGGAGGAAGGGAGGAAGGGAGAAAGGGAAGAAAGAAAGACAAAGAGAGAGGGGAGCAGATGGATGAAGGGAAGGAAGGGAGAGAGGAAGGGGATGGAGGGAGGGAGGCAGGAAGGAAAAGAAGAAAGGAAGGGAGAGGGAAAAGAAAGAAAGAAAGAAAGAAAGAAAGAAAGAAAGAAAGAAAGAAAGAAAGAAAGAAAGAATCCAAGGATGCCTCATTCAGCCTGGGGGTTGCATGGATGCGAATCAGTCAGTGCCTTATGTCTTTGACGGCAAATAAACAGCCATGGCTCCTGGAATCCGACTCTCCAACTGGGGGGTCACCACCCCATGCTGGAGCTTAAATCCCCCGGGGGGGGAGTGGATTTGAAGTGTTTGCTGGGTCCCCATCACTGCCAAGGACCACCAGGCGCCTGGCTGAGTGCCGGGGCTGGTTCTGTGGCTGGACAAGGCCAGCGGGGAGTCATGGTTGTGGCTGAGTTGCCCTGACAAAGCTGCAGGGTGTTGCTCCAGATTCCTCCCGCGAGGGACCCCGGTTCAGGGCATCCTCCCAAGCGCTCCGGCGTCAGCTGCTCCACGGTGGCTCTTCCTAGAGCGGAGGCTGCATCCCAGCTGGGCCCCTTGGCACAGAAGGGAAGGAAAAAGAGGATTAAAATGCAGCGAGGAAGGAAGCTGCCTCCGGAGAGCCTCCCTCATCCAGGTCACGGCTGTCCCAAGGGGGCTTTCTTTCAAAGGGCAACTGGACTCTCTGGTTGTTCTTTGAAGATGTTTCGCTTCTCATCCAAGAGGCTTCTTCGGTTCTGACTGGATGATGGGGATGGATGGAATAATTTATACTCCCTGCAGTCCTTATCCACAATTCTTCTACTCTGCTCTGCTCTGCTCTGCTCTGTTTTCTATTCTATTCTATTCTTTCTTTCTTTATTGCTTATTCTATTCTATTCCATTCTACTCTACTCTATTTTCTATTCTGTTCTATTCTATTCTATTCTATTTTACTCTACTCTATTTTCCATTCTATTCTGTTCTATTCTATTCATTCTTTATTTCTTATTCTATTCTATTCCATTCTATTCTATTTTTATTTCTATTCTTTATTCTTATTCTATTCTATTTTCTCTTCTATTCTTTCTTTCTTTCTTTCTTATTCTATTCTATTCCATTCTATTCTATTTTTATTTCTATTCTTTATTCTTATTCTATTCTATTTTCTCTTCTCTTCTTTCTTTCTTTATTGCTTATTCTATTCTATTTCATTCTATTCTATTTTTATTTCTATTATTTATTCTTATTCTATTCTATTTTCTATTCTTTCTTTCTTTATTGCTTATTCTATTCTATTCCATTCTATTCTATTTTTATTTCTATTCTTTATTCTTATTCTATTCTATTTACTCTTCTCTTCTTTCTTTATTGCTTATTCTATTCTATTCCATTCTATTCTATTTTTATTTCTATTCTTTATTCTTATTCTATTCTATTTTCTATTCTTTCTTTCTTTCTTTCTTTATTGCTTATTCTATTCTATTCCATTCTACTCTATTCTATTTTCTGTTCTGTTCTGTTCTATTCTAGAGTACTCTACTCTACTCTACTCTACTCTACTCTACTCTACTCTACTCTACTCTACTCTACTCTACTCTACTCTACTCTACTCTACTCTACTCTACTCTATTTTCCATTCTATTCTGTTCTATTCTATTCATTCTTTATTCCTTATTCTATTCTATTCCAGTCTACTCTAGTCTACTCTACTCTATTTTCTATTCTATTCTGTTCTATTCTATTCATTCTTTATTCCTTATTCTATTCTATTCCAGTCTACTCTAGTCTACTCTACTCTATTTTCCATTCTATTCTGTTCTATTCTATTCATTCTTTATTCCTTATTCTATTCTATTCCAGTCTACTCTAGTCTACTCTACTCTATTTTCTATTCTATTCTGTTCTATTCTATTCATTCTTTATTCCTTATTCTATTCTATTCCAGTCTACTCTAGTCTACTCTACTCTATTTTCTATTCTATTCTGTTCTATTCTATTCATTCTTTATTCCTTATTCTATTCTATTCCAGTCTACTCTACTCTACTCTACTCTATTTTCCATTCTATTCTGTTCTATTCTATTCATTCTTTATTCCTTATTCTATTCTATTCCAGTCTACTCTAGTCTACTCTACTCTATTTTCTATTCTATTCTATATTCCACATTCCATATTCTATATTTCTTTCTGCGCCAACTCAGGAAGCTCAAACTGCCCAAGGATCTGCTGATTCAGTTCTACAGAGGAATCATTGAGTCTGTCATCGGCACCTCTATAACTGTCTGGTTTGGCTCTGCAACCCAACAAGACAGACACAGACTTCAGAGGATAATCAGAACTGCAGAAAAAACAAGGGCTACCAACCTGTCTTCCATGGAGGACCTGGACACTGCAGGAGTCAAAAAGTGGGCTGTGAAAATATCTACAGACCCCTCGCATCCTGGACATAAATTGTTTCAACTCCTCCCCTCAAAACGACGCTTTAGGGCACTGCACACCAAGACAACTAGACACAAGGACAGTTTTCCCCCGAACGCCATCACTCTGCTAAACAAATAATTCCCTCACCATTGTCAAACCATTCACTAAGGCTGCATTACTATCACTATTAATCTTCTCATCGTTTCTATCACCCACCTCCTCCCACTTATGACTGTAGGACCATAACTTTGTTGCTTGTATCCTTACCATTTATATTGATCTCGTTTCCTGATTGCTTATTTGTACCCTATGACTATCATTAAATGTTGTACCTTAGGATTCTTGACGAATGTATCTTGTCTTTTTATGTACACTGAGATCATCTGCACCAAAGACAAATTCCTTGTGTGTCCAATCACAACTGGCCAATAAAGAATTCTATTCTGTTCTGTTCTGTTCTGTTCTGTTCTGCTCTGCTCTGCTCCGTTCCGTTCCATTCTATTCTATTCTGTTGTATTCTATTCTATTCTATTCCACTCCGTTCCGTTCCGTTCCATTCCGTTTCATTCCATTCTACTCTACTCCACTCCATTCCATTCTATTCTATTCTGTTCTATTCTATTCTGTTCTGTTCTGTTCTGTTCTGTTCTGTTCTGTTCTGCTCTGCTCCGCTCCGCTCCGTTCTATTCTGTTGTATTCTATTCTATTCTATTCCACTCCATTCCGTTCCGTTCCATTCTGTTCCATTCCATTCCATTCCATTCTACTCTATTCTGTTCTATTCTGTTCTGTTCTGTTCTGCTCTGCTCTGCTCCATTCCGTTCTATTCTATTCTGTTGTATTCTATTCTATTCCACTACACTACACTACACTCCATTCCATTCTGTTCTATTCTATTCTGTTGTATTCTATTCTATTCTATTCTATTCTATTCTATTCTATTCTATTCTACTCTACTTTACTCTACTCCACTCCACTCCACTCCACTCCATTCCATTCTATTCTATTCTGTTGTATTCTTTCCTTATTCCTTATTCCTTCTCTTCTCTTCTCTTCTCTTCTCTCTTCTCTTCTCTTCTCTCTTCTCTTCTCTTCTCTTCTCTCCTCTTCCCTTCCCTTCCCTTCCTTTCCCTTCCCTTCCGTTCTATAGGTGATATGATCCCACCCATCATAAACACCAGTCAGTGCCCAAGCGCCTGTATTTTGATCACGTGACCAAGGAGAGGCTGCAAGCGTCATAAATGTGAAATCCAGTCACAAGTCCATTTTTTCAATACCACTGTAATTTTGAACAGTCACTAAAGGAACGGCTGTAACTCAAGGACTCCCGTACTGGGCACAGGGTAGAGGCTGTGTTTTTCAAAACAATCCTTTCATTCTCCCTGCTCTTCCCTTCAGAGGCGGAGAGACGCTTGGAACCGGTTTCAAAGCGAGGACCCAGCCGGCAGTTTAAATTCTCGGCATAACGAGGGTGCCTCATCTGCTAATTCCTTCCTTTTGTGCGCATCCCCTTCACAACCCACTCCTGTTTTCACGCTGTCTACAAACCTAACCCTGGAATGCAACCAGGAAATGTGTTTGTGGCTATATTTTCGGAACTGCGGATGAAAGAGATGAGCGAAGCAAAGGGAATATATATATATATGTGAGAGAGGGAGGAAGGGAGTGGACCAGAGGAAGAGGAAGAAGGAAGAAAGGAAGGAAGGAAAGAAGGAAGGAAGGAAGGAAGGAAAAAGGAAGAGAGAGAAGGAAGAAAGGAAAGAGAGGGAGAGAGGGGAGAGGGGGAGAGGGAAGGAAGGAAGGAAAGGAAGGGAGGGTGGGTGGTAGGGGAGGGAGAAAGGGAAGGAAGGAAAGAAAGAAGGAAAGAGGGAGGGAGAGAGGGGAGAGGGAAGGAAGGAAAGAAAGAAAGGGAGGGAGAGAGAGAGGGAAGGAAGGAAAGAAAAAATAAAGAAAGAGAGGGAGAGGAGGGAGGAGGGAGAGAGGGAGAGGAGGGAGGAGGGAGAGAGGGAGAGGAGGGAGGAAGGAAGGAAAGAAGGGAGGAAAGAAGGGGAGGGAGAGAGGGGGAGAGGGAAGGAAGGAAAGAAGGAAAGAAAGAGAGGGAGAGATGGAAGGAAGGAAAAATGAAAGAAAGAAAGAAAGGGAGGGAGAAAGGAAAGGAAGGGAGGGAGAAACAGAAGGAAAGAAAGACAGAAGGGAGGGAGAAACAGAAGGAAAGAAAGACGGAAAGAAGGAAAGAGGGAACAAGGGAGGGAAGGAGAGAGGAGAGGGAAGGAAGGAAATAAAGGGAGGGAGAGAGAGAGGGAAGGAAGAAAGAAAAAATAAAGAAAGAGAGGTAGAGGAGGGAGGAGGGAGAGAGGGAGAGGAGGGAGAGAGAGAGGAGGGAGGAAGGAAAGAAAGAAAGAAAGAAAGAAAGAAAGAGAGGGAGGGAGAGATGGAAGGAAGGAAAAACAAAAGAAGGAAAGAAAGGGAGTGAGGGAGGAAGGGAGAGAGGGAAGGAAAGAGAGAGGGAGAGGAGGGAGGAAGGAAGAAAAGAAGAAAAGAGAGAGAGGAGGGAGGGGAGGAAGAGGAGGATGGAAGGAAGGAAGGAAAGAAGGAAGGAAAGAAGGATAGGGGGAGAGCGGGATACACACACACACGCACACACACACACACACACACACACACGTACATACATACATACATACATACATACATATTCAACACTATGCCTTCCATGAGAGCAATAAATGAAATTTGTTGCCAGCTCATTCAAGTGGGCGTCAAAAGCATATAAATATCCTTATCCTGCCATATTTGACGGTGCAGCCTTTAAAAACCAACCCGGCGACTTTGCAGGGAAAAAATAAAAACAATAACAAATGGCTGGATTTTTTTTAAAAAAATAAATAAATAAGACGTTTTGGGTTCTAGGGAAACGGGAGGCCGACAGATTATTTTTTGGGTGTGGATCGGGTTTTGTTTTTTGTTTTTTTACATCTGCATTCCTAAACTGGGATTTGGGTGGGAGGCGTTTTAATGAGGTGGAACAGAGGAAATGGAGCGGCAACTGTTTGCTAAATCTTTTAACCTCCTTCTCCACAGCTTTTTTCCTTTATTAGGGACGGGGGACTAATAAGACAGGGAACTTTCTAAATTATTCCGTTTAACAGGTTGTTATTTATTCCGGCGACATGGCTCTCCCCCTGGACCAAATGCCGGATAAATTGGGAAGATGCTACGGATAAAATAGACAAAGGAAAGTAAGTAGGAGAGAAAAAAAACCCTGGGAATAGGAGCATCTGGCTTTCATGCAGGCAGTCCTCGATTTATGACCATATTGGAGACCGCCAATTATAGGGATAGAATTTATAATTTAGAATAGAATTTAGAATAGCAGAGTTGGAAGGGACCTTGGAGGTCTTCTAGTCCAACCCCCTGCTTAGGCAGGAAACCCTACACCATTTCAGACAAATGGCTCTCCAACATCTTCTTAAAAACTTAAAGTGTTGGAGCATTCACAACGTCTGTAAGTGGTGACGGTCGTAAAGCAGATTATCACAGAACATCTGATAATTAGGAACTCATAACTAATGAAGTTGCCAATAATAATAATAATAATAATAATAATAATAACAACAACAACAACAACAACAACAACAACGGTTGGACTAGAAGACCTCCAAGTTGCCTTCCAGGTCTATTCTGATTGATTGGGGTTTTTGTGTGTGTGTGTTGGTTTTTAAGTGACTCTGCAGTCGTTAAGTGATTGCTGTGGACGTTAAGCGAACCCATTGCTCACTGTTTTTATTTATCTGTTAAACTTCTTTGTCACCTGTTTCGTTTTGAAGCAATTCCGGGCGGCTTACAGCATAACGACAGTTAAATGATCGAAGGTAAATATTCCTAAAAGAATAAAGTGAAAGTACCACACTTAGTCCTCGACTTACAACCGTTCGCTTAATGACCACCCAAAGTTACAATGGCACCGTTTTACTTAGCAACCGCGTTCATAGTTTTACCACTGCAATGGTTCATTTAAGAACCATTTCAAGAAAGGTCGTAAACTAGGGCAACAGCTGGGGCCTGTTCCCAATGTGCGCATGCGTAGAGTTGCCAGACGAACAGAACAGCTAGGGAAGAGGGGTCGACTTTAAATATTTAAAGTTTTAAATATATAAATAGGAGCCAGCCGTGGGCAGCAGCTGCCAGAAAAGCCAACACAGTTCTAGGCTGCATCAACAGAGGGATAGAATCAAGATCACGTGAAGTGTTAACACCACTTTATAAGGCCTTGGTGAGGCCACACTTGGAAAACTGCATCCAGTTTTGGTCGCCACGATGTAGAAAAGATGTGGAGACTCTAGAAAGAGTGCAGAGAAGAGCAACAAAGATGATTAGGGGACTGGAGGCTAAAACATATGAAGAACGGTTGCAGAAACTGGGTATGTCTAGTTTAATGAAAAGAAGGACTAGGGGAGACATGATAGCAGTCTTTCAATATCTCAGGGGTTGCCACAAAGAAGACGGAGTCAAGCTATTCTCCAAGGCACCTGAGGGTAGAACAAGAAGCAATGGGTGGAAATTAATCAAGGAGAGAAGCAACTTAGAACTGAGGAGAAATTTCCTGACAGTTGGAACAATTAATCAGTGGAACAGAATTTGCCTCCAGAAGTTGTGAATGCCCCAACACTGGAAGTCTTTAAGATGTTGGATAGCCATTTGTCTGGAACGGTATAGGGTTTCCTGCCTGGGCAGGGGTTGGACTAGAAGACCTCCAAGGTCCCTTCCAACTCTGCCATTGTATTGTATTGACTTGGAGTAAGGCCACAGATGGACGATGAATGGCCCCTCCCAGAGGAAATAAAAGAGGAGCGAAAGGGGAGTGGAGTTTGCAGGAGAGACAATTAGTTCCCTTAATTGATTTGTGACTCTCCCAGACTCCTTGCCAAGTTGTGCAGATCTCGGCCTGGCAGCTCTCCAAGCCAGATAAGGTCTGTGACTGTAAATCTTCCCTTGAAAGACTTTGCTGGTTGTGAAGGAGCAGAATCCACAGTCAATTAATAAAAGGGGTGTTCATTTGGAACAGGGTCCAGCTGTTCTTCTGCCCCACTGATGCCTGACTCCAAAGGCAGCCTGATAACTGGCATACGGCCCTGGCCCCCTCTCTGCCTCCGACACAGAGCCCTCCTCAGAGCCTTCCCCAGACTCCAGGACTGGCCCATCTTCCTCCCCAACCCTCCTCACTGTTGGAATCTGCTGCCAGCTCCACTGGACACTGGTGGGCCACAACATGGAATGGGCAGGCAGCCAGCTGTGCAGGCTCTTATGTAGGACTTATCTTGGGGATTAGGGCTTATGTTAGATGCATGTGTAAAAACTTGGTAGGGCTTATTTTCAGGACAGGTGTTATTTTCAGGGAAACCAGGTAACTATGAGTCAGTTGCCAAGCATCTGGATTTTGATCACTTGACCAAGGGGCTTCTGCAGTGGTCGTAAGCGTGGAAAATGGTCGTGAGTTGAGGACTGCCTGCACAGTCCAAGTGCCCTGAAGTCCTGTAACGTCAGTCACTAAACGGACGGTTGTTAAGTCAAGGACTATCTGCGCAGTCAAAGGGCGTTCAGGATCGGGAGATCCGAGACCGGGATTGTTTTCAAAGTCCCGGGTTCAAATCCCATCTAGCCAAGAATGAGTTAACCCCATTCAGAGCAGGCTGTCATCTTCAAGACCTCCTAAACTGGGGTGGGGGGGGGATGAATAAACCAGCAATTGTTGCTTAACAGGCCTAGAAAATGTTTTTCAAGCTGGCCTGTTTCTCTACAAGGCAGCCGCCCCGTTTTCCTTGCTCTAACTACCTGTTAATTAAACCCTTGGCTTTCATTAGTTTCATTAGTTGCTTATTTCCTCCTTTATTTGATTGAGGGGGAGGGGGAGTCCCCAGGCTGCCTGCGGGGTTGGGGGGGGGGGGCTTCCCTATTTCTTCTCTTTAGCACCTTCCGCTCGTCGGGTTTCTGGATCCAAATGTTGGTTTTCTCGAGATGAATTTCAGCCGTTACCTGCAAGGATTGGTTCAATCCATTCATAAATCAGAACAGAGCCGGAAGGGACCTTGGAGGTCTTCTAGTCCAGCCCTCTGGACTAGAAGGGGGAGTTTCAGGAGGATGCCTTCTTCAGTGGCCGGAGGAGGAGCCAGAGGTGGGTTAGAAAGATGGTGCAACTCAAGAGGCAGGTTTAAGGCCCAGGACATGACAGCTCAGAGTGTCTGTGGAGATTCTCCCTCATCCAGGTCCTCTTTCCTTCCTTCTTCCTTCCCTTCCTTCTCCCCCTTCCCATCCCTTCCTTCTAGCACTCCTTCCTTCCTTCATTTCTTTCTTCCTCTTCCTCCTCCTCCTGTCTCGTTTTCTCTTTCTTCCCTCATTTCCTTCTACCACTCCTTCCTTCATTTCTTCCTTCCCCTCCCTCCTGTCCTTCCCTGTCTCTTTTTTCTTTCCTTCCTTCTTCCTTCCCTTCCTTCTCTCCCTCTCCCTCCCTTCCTTCTCCCACTCCTTCCTTCCTTTCTTCCCCTCCCTCTCTTCCTGTCACTTTTTCTCTTTCCTTCCCTTCCCTTCCTTCTCTCCCTCTCCCTCCCTTCCTTCTCCTATTCCTTCCTTCCTTCCTTTCTTCCCCTCCCTCCTTCTCTTCCCTGTCTCTTTTCTTTTCCTTCCTTCTTCCTTCCCTTCCTTCTCCCCCTCTCCCTCCCTTCCTTCTCCTATTCCTTCCTTCCTTTCTTCCCCTCCCTCCTTCTCTTCCCTGTCTCTTTTTCTCTTCCTTCCTTCTCCCTTTTCTTCCTTCTCTCCCTCTCCCTCCCTTCCTTCTCCCACATCTTCCTTCCTTTCTTCCCCTCCCTCCTTCTCTTCCCTGTCTCTTTTCTCTTCCTTCCTTCTCCCTTCCCTTCCTTCTCCCACTCCTTCCTCCCTGCCCCTCCTTCCCCCTTCCCTCTTTTTCTCTTCCCTTCCTTCTTCATTTCCTTCCTTCTCTCCCTCCCTCCCTTCCTTCTCCCACTCATTCCTCCCTCCCTTCCCTGTCTCTTTTTCTCTTTCCTTCCATCTTCCTTTCCTTCCTTCTCCCCCTTCCCATCCCTTCCTTCTAGCACTCCTTCCTTCCTTCATTTCTTTCTTCCTCTCCCTCCCTTCCTTCCCTGTCTCGTTTTCTCTTTCTTCCCTCCCTTCCTTCTCCCACTCCTTCCTTCCTTTCTTTCTTCCCCTCCCTTCCTTCCCTGTCTCTTTTTCTTTCCTTCCTTCTTCCTTCCCTTCCTTCCCTCCCTCTCCCTCCCTTCTTTCTCCCACACCTTCCTTCCTTTTTCCCCTCCCTCCTTCTCTTCCCTGTCTCTTTTCTCTTCCTTCCTTCTCCCTTCCCTTCCTTCTCCCACTCCTTCCTCCCTCCCTCCCACCTTCCCCTCCCTTCCCTCTTTTTCTCTTCCCTTCCTTCTTCATTTCCTTCCTTCTCTCTCTCCCTCCCTTCCTTCTCCCCTGCTCATTCCTCCCTCCCTTCCCTGTCTCTTTTTCTCTTTCCTTCCATCTTCCTTTCCTTCAAGCTGTTTCGAGCTCTCCTGCCACCAAAGTTAGAGGCCACTTCCACAGTCTGAGTTGTCACCCAAAAGGTGCTTTTTCAAGAAGCACCTGGACTTCCTTGTTTTTTTTTTCTTTGAAGAGGTTTCTCTTCTCCTCCAGAGGGAGAGGGGGAGAAAGAAGGAATGGATTTCCGGAGGATAAATCGCAGACTACAGGAACCATTTGCACCACTCAGGTGACTCCGAGGACACAGAGAAACCTACAGGTGGCCTCAACGACCCTCTAAAAGGATGCAAACAACCAGCTGTCTGCAAGGAATATACATCCTTCCATTCCCCTCCGTTCGGTCAGAGCAGAAGAAGCTTCTTGGGTGAGAAGCGAAACGTCTTCCAAGAAAAATGAAGAAAAGTCCAGTTGCCTCTTAAAGAAGCACCTTTAGGTGACAACTCAGACTGTGGAAGTGTCAAGAGAGCTTGAAACAGGAAGGAAGGAAGGAAGGAAGGAAGGAAGGAAGGAAGGAAGGAAGGAAGGAAGGAAGGAAGGAAGGAAGGGTGGGAGAAGGAAGATAGGTAGAGGGAGAGAAGGAAGGGAAGGAAGAAGGCAGGAAAGAGAAACAGACAGGGAAGGGAGGGAGGAGTGGGAGAAGAAACGTAGGGAGAGGGAGAGAAAGAAGGGAAGGAAGAAGGAAGGGAAGAGAAAAAGAGACAGGGAAGGAAGGGAGGGAGGGGAGGAAAGGAAGGAAGGAAGGAGGGAAGGAAGGAAAGAGAAAAAGAGAAGGAAGGGAGGGAGGGTAGGAAAGGAAGAAAGGAAAGAGAAAAAGAGAAGGAAGGGAGGGAGGGAGAGGAGGAAAGAAGGGGGAAAGGAAGGAAGGATTGGAAGAAGGAAGGTAGAGAGAGGGAGAGAAGGAAGGGAAGGAAGAAGGAAGGAAAGAGAAAAAGAGACAGGGAAGGAAGGGAGGGAGGGGAGGAAAGGAAGGAAGGAAGGAGGAAGGAAGGAAAGAGAAAAAGAGAAGGGAGGGTGGGAAGAAGGGAAGGAAGGAAGGAAAGAGAAAAAGAGACAGGGAAGGAAGGGAGGGAGGGGAGGAAAGGAAGGAAGGAAGGAGGGAAGGAAGGAAAGAGAAAAAGAGAAGGGAGGGTGGGAAGAAGGGAAGGAAGGAAGGAAAGAGAAAAAGAGAAGGAAGGGAGGGAGGGAGGGAGGAAGGGGGGAAAGGAAGGAAAGATTGGAAGAAGGAAGGTGGGGAGAGGGAGAGAGGGAAGGGAAGGAAGAAGGAAGGAAAGAGAAAAAGATACAGAGGGAAGGAAGGAAGGAAGGAAGGAAGGAAGGAAGGAAGGAAGGAAGGAAGGAAGGAAGGAAAGAGGAAAAAGAGAAGGGAGGGTGGGAAGAAGGGAAGGAAGGAAGGAAAGAGAAAAAGAGACAGGGAAGGAAGGGAGGGAGGGGAGGAAAGGAAGGAAGGAAGGAGGGAAGGAAGGAAAGAGAAAAAGAGAAGGGAGGGTGGGAAGAAGGGAAGGAAGGAAGGAAAGAGAAAAAGAGAAGGAAGGGAGGGAGGGAGGGAGGAAGGGGGGAAAGGAAGGAAAGATTGGAAGAAGGAAGGTGGGGAGAGGGAGAGAGGGAAGGGAAGGAAGAAGGAAGGAAAGAGAAAAAGATACAGGGAAGGAAGGAAGGAAGGAAGGAAGGAAGGAAGGAAGGAAGGAAGGAAGGAAAGAGAAAAAGAGACAGGGAAGGAAGGGAGGGAGGGGAGGAAAAGAAGGAAGGAAGGAGGGAAGGAAGGAAAGAGAAAAAGAGAAGGGAAGGAGGGAAGAAAGGGAAGGAAGGAAGGAAAGAGAAAAAGAGAAAGAAAGGAGAGAGGGAGGAAGGGGGGAAAGGAAGGAAGGATTGGAAGAAGGAAGGTAGGGAGAGGGAGAGAAGGAAGGGAAGGATGGAAAGAGAAACGCATGGGGGGAGGCGTTTGCTTCTCCCTCCACCCCAGAAGAGAGCCACACATGGCCCCTTTCCCACTCTGACAGCCTCCATGGCCCTCAATGGCAGGGAGTTTGGGGGAAAGGGTGTGTGTGTGTGTGTGTGTGTGTGAGTGAGGGAATGAGGGGGGTGTCAGTCATTGTGAAGGGTCTCTCTCTGCCCCCCCCTTTCCCCACTCGCCATTACCCATCGAAAGCCGCCATGTCCCCCACAGAGGCGAGAAAGCGCCAGCAACCCTCTGAATGACATGACAGGGGAAGTGACAGCTTTTATTAGTGTGATCACAGCCAGGAGTTTTAAAATAGAGTAATTGGTGCAAACAAAAGCAATTTCGCTCCCCCCCCCTCCTCTCCTCCCCCCCCCCCCGGTCCCCTTGCCTGCCTTCTCCGCCCCCCCCCACTCTGAAATGCTCATTCTGAATAAATGATCTGGTTTTAATCAAGCAGCTCATCACGCATTCCCAAACAGACACACACGGGCCTTTTAATTAAGAGAAGTCAAGAGTTATATTGTAATTGCAGCGTTGTTGTGTGTTTTTTTTCCTTCCCCAA